>NC_052168.1:15944504-16149204 GCF_902713615.1 Scyliorhinus canicula
TGAGAGAGACTGAGTGTGAACACTGAGAGTGACTGAGTGTGAATGCTGAGCGAGACTGAGTGTGAAGACTGAGAGACTGCGTGTGAACACTGAGAGAGACTGAATGTGAACACTGAGAGAGACTGAGTGTGAACACTGAGTGAGACTGAGTGTGAACAATGAGAGAGACTGAGTGTGAACACTGAGAGACTGAGTGTGAATACTGAGAATGAGTGTGAACAATGAGAGAGACTGAGTGTGAACACTGAAAGAGAATGAGTGTGTACACTGAGAGAGACTGAGTCTGAACACAGAGAGGGACTGAGTGTGAACACTGAAAGAGAATGAGTGTGAACAATGAGAGAGACTGAGTGTGAACACTGAGAGAGACTGAGTGTGAACACTGAGAGGGACTGAGTGTGAACACTGAGTGAGACTGAGTGTGAACACTGAGAGAGAATGAGCGTGAACACGGAGAGAGACTGAGTGTGAATACTGAGAGCGAATGAGTGTGAACACTGAGAGAGAATGAGTGTGAACAATGAGAGATACTGAGTGTGAACACTGAGAGAGACTGAGTGTGAACACTGAGAGGGACTGAGTGTGAACACTGAGAGGGACTGTGTGAACACTGAGAGAGACTGAGTGTGAACACTGAGCAAGATTGAGTGTGAACACTGAGAGAAACTGAATGTGAACACTGAAAGAGACTGAGTGTGAATGCTGACAGAGACTGTGTGTGAACACTGAGCAATATTGAGTGTGAACACTGAGCAAGGTTGAGTGTGAACGCTGAGAGAGACTGAGCGTGAACACTGAGAGAGACTGAGTGTGAGCACTGAGCGAGATTGAGTGTGAATGCTGAGAGAGACTGTGAACACTGAGAGAGACTGAGTGTGAACTCTGAGAGAGAGACTAAGTGTGAACACTGAAGGAGACTGAGTGTGAACACTGAGAGAGACTGTGTGAACACTGAGCGAGATTGAGTGTGAACACTGAGAGAGACTGAGTGTGAACACTGAGAGTGACTGAGTGTGAATGCTGAGCGATACTGAATGTGAACACTGAGAGAGACTGAGTGTGAACACTGAGTGAGACTGAGTGTGAACAATTAGAGAGACTGAGTGTGAACACAGAGAGGGACTGAGTGTGAACACTGAGTGAGACTGAGTGTGAACAATGAGAGTGAATGAGTGTGAACAATGACAGAGACTGAGTGTGAACACTGAGAGAGAGACTGAGTGTGAACTCTGAGAGAGAAACTGAGTGTGAACACTGAAGGAGACTGAGTGTGAACACTGAGAGAGACTGTGTGCACACTGAGCGAGATTGAGTGTGAACACTGAGAGAGACTGAGTGTGAACACTGAGAGTGACTGAGTGTGAATGCTGAGCGAGACTGAGTGTGAAGTCTGAGAGACTGCGTGTGAACACAGAGAGACTGAATGTGAACACTGAGAGACTGAGTGTGAACACTGAGTGAGACTGAGTGTGAACAATGAGAGAGACTGAGTGTGAACACTGAGAGACTGAGTGTGAATACTGAGAATGAGTGTGAACAATGAGAGAGACTGAGTGTGAACACTGAAAGAGAATGAGTGTGTACACTGAGAGAGACTGAGTCTGAACACAGAGAGGGACTGAGTGTGAACACTGAAAGAGAATGAGTGTGAACAATGAGAGAGACTGAGTGTGAACACTGAGAGAGACTGAGTGTGAACACTGAGAGGGACTGAGTGTGAACACTGAGTGAGACTGAGTGTGAACACTGAGAGAGAATGAGCGTGAACACGGAGAGAGACTGAGTGTGAATACTGAGAGCGAATGAGTGTGAACACTGAGAGAGAATGAGTATGAACAATGAGAGATACTGAGTGTGAACACTGAGAGAGACTGAGTGTGAACACTGAGAGAGACTGAGTGTGAACAATGAGAGAGACTGAGTGTGAACAATGAGAGGGACTGAGTGTGAACAATGAGAGAGACTGAGTGTGAACACTGAGAGAGACTGAGTGTGAACAATGAGAGAGACTGAGTGTGAACTCTGAGAGAGACTGAGTGTGAACAATGAGAGAGACTGAGTGTGAACACTGAGAGAGACTGAGTGTGAACACTGAGAGGGACTGAGTGTGAACACTGAGAGGGACTGTGTGAACACTGAGAGAGACTGAGTGTGAACACTGAGAGAGACTGAGTGTGAACAATGAGAGAGACTGAGTGTGAACTCTGAGAGAGACTGAGTGTGAACACTGAGAGAGACTGAGTGTGAACACTGAGAGAGACTGAGTGTGAACACTGAGAGTGACTGAGTGTGAATGCTGAGCGATACTGAATGTGAACGCTGAGAGAGACTGAGTGTGAACACTGAGTGAGACTGAGTGTGAACAATTAGAGAGACTGAGTGTGAACACAGAGAGGGACTGAGTGTGAACACTGAGTGAGACTGAGTGTGAACAATGAGAGTGAATGAGTGTGAACAATGACAGAGACTGAGTGTGAACACTGAGAGAGAGACTGAGTGTGAACTCTGAGAGAGAAACTGAGTGTGAACACTGAAGGAGACTGAGTGTGAACACTGAGAGAGACTGTGTGCACACTGAGCGAGATTGAGTGTGAACACTGAGAGAGACTGTGTGAACACTGAGAGTGACTGAGTGTGAATGCTGAGCGAGACTGAGTGTGAAGACTGAGAGACTGCGTGTGAACACTGAGAGAGACTGAATGTGAACACTGAGAGAGACTGAGTGTGAACACTGAGCAAGATTGAATGTGAACGCTGAGAGAGACTGAGTGTGAACGCTGACAGAGACTGAGTGTGAACACTGAGAGAGACTGAGTGTGAACACTGAGCAAGATTGAGTGAACACCGAGAGAGACTGAGTGTGAACACTGACAGAGACTCAGTGTGAACGCTGAGAGAGACTGAGTGTGAACACTGAGAGAGATTGAGTGTGAACACTGAGAGAGACTGAGTGTGAACACTGAGAGAGACTGAGTGTGAATGCTCAGAGAGACTGAGTGTGAACACTGAGCAAGATTGAGTGTGAACGCTGAGAGAGACTGAGTGTGAACGCTGACAGAGACTGAGTGTGAACACTGAGAGAGACTGAGTGTGAACACTGAGAGAGACTGAGTGTGAACACTGAGCAAGATTGAGTGAACACCGAGAGAGACTGAGTGTGAACACTGACAGAGACTCAGTGTGAACGCTGAGAGAGACTGAGTCTGAACACAGAGAGAGACTGAGTGTGAACACTGAGAGAGACTGAGTGTGAACACTGAGTGAGACTGAGTGTGAACACTGAGAGAGAATGAGCGTGAACATGGAGAGAGACTGAGTGTGAATACTGAGAGCGAATGAGTGTGAACACTGAGAGAGAATGAGTATGAACAATGAGAGATACTGAGTGTGAACACTGAGAGAGACTGAGTGTGAACACTGAGAGGGACTGAGTGTGAACACTGAGAGAGACTGAGTGTGAACAATGAGAGAGACTGAGTGTGAACAATGAGAGAGACTGAGTGTGAACACTGAGAGAGACTGAGTGTGAACAATGAGAGAGACTGAGTGTGAACTCTGAGAGAGACTGAGTGTGAACACTGAGAGAGACTGAGTGTGAACACTGAGAGGGACTGAGTGTGAACACTGAGAGGGACTGAGTGTGAACACTGAGAGAGACTGAGTGTGAACACTGAGAGAGACTGAGTGTGAACAATGAGAGAGACTGAGTGTGAACTCTGAGAGAGACTGAGTGTGAACACTGAGAGAGACTGAGTGTGAACACTGAGAGAGACTGAGTGTGAACACTGAGAGAGACTGTGTGAACACTGAGCGAGATTGAGTGTGAACACTGAGAGAGACTGAGTGTGAACACTGAGTGAGACTGAGTGTGAACAATTAGAGAGACTGAGTGTGAACACAGAGAGGGACTGAGTGTGAACACTGAGTGAGACTGAGTGTGAACAATGAGAGTGAATGAGTGTGAACAATGACAGAGACTGAGTGTGAACACTGAGAGAGAGACTGAGTGTGAACTCTGAGAGAGAAACTGAGTGTGAACACTGAAGGAGACTGAGTGTGAACACTGAGAGAGACTGTGTGCACACTGAGCGAGATTGAGTGTGAACACTGAGAGAGACTGAGTGTGAACACTGAGAGTGACTGAGTGTGAATGCTGAGCGAGACTGAGTGTGAAGACTGAGAGACTGCGTGTGAACACTGAGAGAGACTGAATGTGAACACTGAGAGAGACTGAGTGTGAACACTGAGTGAGACTGAGTGTGAACAATGAGAGAGACTGAGTGTGAACACTGAGAGACTGAGTGTGAATACTGAGAATGAGTGTGAACAATGAGAGAGACTGAGTGTGAACACTGAAAGAGAATGAGTGTGTACACTGAGAGAGACTGAGTCTGAACACAGAGAGGGACTGAGTGTGAACACTGAAAGAGAATGAGTGTGAACAATGAGAGAGACTGAGTGTGAACACTGAGAGAGACTGAGTGTGAACACTGAGAGGGACTGAGTGTGAACACTGAGTGAGACTGAGTGTGAACACTGAGAGAGAATGAGCGTGAACACGGAGAGAGACTGAGTGTGAATACTGAGAGCGAATGAGTGTGAACACTGAGAGAGAATGAGTATGAACAATGAGAGATACTGAGTGTGAACACTGAGAGAGACTGAGTGTGAACACTGAGAGGGACTGAGTGTGAACACTGAGAGAGACTGAGTGTGAACACTGAGAGAGACTGAGTGTGAACACTGAGAGAGACTGAGTGTGAACACTGAGAGAGACTGGGGGCGATTCTCCGATATGGTAGCCAAGTGTTCGGGCCGTTGTGAACGCCGTCATGAAATACGTGTTTCATGACGGCGTGAACAGGGCCCCGGCACGTCCTGTTCTGGCCCCCGGCATTCAGTGTTCAAGCCGCTCCAGCCTCTGTACCCGGCGCCAAATGGGCGCCGCAGCAACCCGCGCATGCGCAGTTAGGTCAGCTCAATCCTGCACATGCGCAGTTGGGCCGCGCCATCCAGCGCATGCGCGGGGAACTTCTTATGCGCGCCGGCCCCGCCGCAATATGGCGTGGGTGTTCAGGGGCCGGCCCCGGCGAAATGTCTGCCGGATGGGGGAGGCCAGCCCGCGGATCGGTCAGCCCCGATCGCGGGCCGGACCCCTTCGCCCCCCCCCCCCCCCCCCCCACCCCCGAGCGGTCCCGTAGAGTTTCCACCGGCAGCGACCAGGGTTGGATGGCGCTGGCTGGACCCTGTCGTGTCGGAGTGGCCGCTCGGCCCATCCGGGCTGGAGAATCACCGTTTGCCGGTTGCTGCGATTCTCTGAGCGACCCGGCGCGATTCGCGCGGTGCTGGTTTTGGCAGTGGTGTGAGCATCGAGTGCGGCGATCGGGGCGGCATGGCGCAATTCTCCCACCCGGTGGGGTGGGGGTGGGGGGGAGAATACCGCTCTGAGTGTGAACACTGAGAGAGAATGAGAGTGGGTCAGAAAGAGATAATGAGAGGTTTTCTTTTCTTTGTTCTTTCATGAGATGTGCGCACCGCTGCGAAGATCAGCGTTTGTTGTCCATCCCTAATCGCCTGTCACGACCATTGAAGAAAAATGAAGATTTAAGAATTGACTAAAATATAAGTTCAAAAAAATGTTTGGATGAAAGAAGAATTGCTAAGAGTGCATCTGTTTGATGGGATCTTGACATGCGCATTAGCTTAGCAGTAGGAAAACAAATGCTTACCTAAGTGACTGGGGTGGGTTCCGGCGGGGGGGCGGGGAGTGGGGGAATGAAGTATGAAATCAGTGTTAGAGCTGTCGAAGAAGTGAGTTCAAAGTGGAGAGATAAGAATACAATTTACATCATTTTGCTAACAGCCTGATCCAAAGGGTTAGATGGAATAGTGCCAGAGGGATAAACAGTAAGCAGGACTAACTGGGTACAGCAGGAGAGGAGAAAGAGAGGCTGACAAACTGAACTCTCCCAAAAATCATAGGGTTCCAGTCTCAAAGCTGCTGGTTTTGAATACCTCAGAGATCAACTATGCTGAATGGACGAAAGACTCTCCCAAACCTATAGATAGTAAGAAGTCTTACAACACCAGGTTAAAGTCCAACAGGTTTGTTTCAAACACGAGCTTTCAGAGCGCTGCTCCTTCCTCAGGTGAAGGAAGAGATATGTAACAAACCTGTTGGACTTTATGCTGGGGTTGTAAGACTTCTTACTGTGCTCACCCCAGTCCAACGTGGGCATTTCCACATCAAACCTAAAGATAACTTGTGGGTGGTAACTATATGCTAATTTTAACTCACAGTTATATTGAGTGGGAGGGACAAAGGACTCAGAGCTCGAGAATGTGGATTGATGGGAATGGGGATTAACTCCATAAGATACCATGTGTGTGTGTGTTTGTGTGTAGCCATTATTACAGTTATGTGTATGTGGTGAATGAGATTCACACGGTATTATAAGTTACCAATGTCACCCTGTTCCCAGTATATATATGTACCGATATTGTAAGTGCAGTTGCACTACCTGCCCACCAGGGGGAGTAGCTCTGGGAGTACTCGAGAGTTTGTACTGGGCTCCCCCCTTGGCTCCGCCCAGAACTCCTCCCCCTGGAGCTGCTGTATAAAGATCCGTGCCACAGAGTCAGCCAGCCAGTTCACCGAAAGTTCAACGGCTAACAGGCTGGCTCTGTTGTAAGTATATTAAATCCGCTATTCTAATCCTACAAGCACGTGTCCGTAGAATTGATGGTTCCATCAATTGGTGCTGGCGCGTGGAACCGGTGGGGCGAGCTTGCGGAATCGGGGGCGCGAGGGGGCGGCGGCATAGGGAACGGAGTAAGGGGTTCCTCAGTGGGGGTAGGGGGGGGGCTGGATCCAGCGGGTGCCAGGTCGCGAAGGGATACTGTGTCCTGGCGACCGTCCGGGAACTCCACGAATGCGTACTGGGGGTTGGAATGGAGGAGGCGCACCTTTTCAACAAGGTGGTCGGTTTTGTGCCCCCTGACGTGCTTCCTCAGGAGAACCGGGCCTGGTGTCCTCAGCCACGCCGGAAGTGAGACCACCGTGGTAGTGCCCCTAGAAAAAATGAAGAGCCGCTCGTGAGGGGTTTGATTGGTCACTGTACAGAGGAGTTATCTAATTGCGTGGAGCGCGTCTGGGAGGACTTCCTGCCATTGGGAGACTTGGAGTTTTCTAGACCAGAGGGTCAGTAGGACGGTCTTCCAGACTATCGCGTTCTCCCTCTCCACCTGCCCGTTCCCCCTGGGGTTGTAGCTGGTAGTCCTGCTCGAGGCGATGCCCTTGTTGAGCAGGTACTGACGCAGCTCGTCGCTCATAAAGGACGAACCCCGGTCGCTGTGCACATAGCTGGGGAAACCAAACAGGGTTAAGACACTATGCAGGGCCCTAATGACAGTGTGGGAGGTCATATCAGGGCATGGAATGGCAAAAGGGAATTGGGAGAACTCATCAATGATGTTGAGGAAATAAATGTTCTTGTTAGTGGAGGGGAGTGGCCCTTTGAAATCGATCGCAAGGCGTTCAAAGGGCCTAGAAGCCTTGACCAGGTGGGCCCTGTCTGGTCTATAGAAGTGCGGTTTGCACTCTACACAGATCGGGCAGTCCCTGGTGACCGCTTTTACCTCCTCGTTGGAGAAAGGCAGGTTTCGGGCTCTGATGTAGTGGGCGAGCCGGGTGACCCCTGCATGGCAGAGGTCATCGTGGATGGCTTTCAGACGGCTGATCTGCGCGCTGGCGCATGTTCCGCGGGATAGGGCATCTGAGGGCTCGTTGAGCTTCCCCGGTCGATATTTAATATCGTAACTATAGGTGGAGAGTTCGATCCTCCACCGAAGGATTTTAGAATTTTTTTATTTCGCCCCTTTGCGAGTTGTCAAACATAAAGGCAACCGATCGTTGGTCGGTGATGAGGGTGAACCTCCAACCTGCGAGGTAGTGCCTCCAGTGACGAACAGCCTCCACGATGGCTTGTGCTTCCTTCTCGACTGAGGAGTGTCGGAGTTCTGAAGCGGATAGGGTACGGGAGAAAAATGCAATGGTCCTCCCTGCTTGATTTAAAGTGGCTGCTAGAGCTACCTCTGAGGCGTCGCTCTCTACCTGAAAGGAGTGGATTCATCCACCGCCCGCATGGCTGCTTTGGCGATGTCCTCCTTGATGCAGCTGAAGGCCTGGCGAGCCTCAGCTGACAGGGGAAATCATGTGGCCTTAAAGAGTGGGTGGGCTTTGTCCGCATATTGAGGGACCCACTGGGCGTAGTATGAGAAGAACCCCAAGCACCCTATCCTGTAGGCTGTATCGCCTGCTGCGAGTAGCTACTGGTTTGCAATCTGGAGTGAGATTGGCGAAGAGCGGAGGGGGAGAGATGCGCAGCGTGGTTAGGCTGCAGATAGTGAGTGGGGGCAGGGGCCCGCCGAAGCTGAGGGTGAGGCTCTTGAGGTTGCACTGGAAATCCAGGCCTAATAAGAGTGGCGCGCAGAGGTCAGGCAGGACATAAAGTTTAAATTTTGAATAACTAGCGCCTCGAATTGTGAGCGTAGCGATGGTGTGTCCTTGGATTTGGACTGAGAGGGAGCCCGAAGCGAGGGCGATAGTTTGGCTCACAGGAAAAATAGGAAGCGAACAGCGTCTTACCAGCTCTGGGTGTATGAAGCTCTCGGTGCTCCCGGAGTCAAAGAGGCATGGCGTGCTGTACCCGTTGATCTGGACCTCCGCCATCGACCTTCGTAGGTGCTTGGGGAGGGATTGATCTAAGGTGACCGCGTTGAGTTGCGGGCCGCGTGATGGGTGCCCGGGGAAGTCGTAGTCTTCCGAGTGGGCGTCCGGTTGAGTAGATGCTGGTACGTTCTGGAGAGCTTGATGCAGGATCGCTGCGCTGAGTTGCGGGCCGCGTGATGAGTGCCCGGGGAAGTCGTAGTCTTCTGATGAGCTATCTGAGCATGGAGATGCAGATGGGGCCCGTGGATCGCACGTGGTGAGCTGTGAGGAAGATGGCGTCCAAGATGGCGGCCCCCATGAGTCACACGTGGCCGGCCCCATGGTGGGGGTTTGCCAAGATGGCGGCCCCCAAGGATCGCAAGTGGCGGGAGGGGGCGGAGTCGGGCCCACTGGTGTTGGGAGCGATTTGTTCTCTCTACTGGGGAGTTAGAAACTGGGGCCCTTTTCGCGAGGCACACTCTGGCATAGTGGCCTTTCTTCCCACAGCTGCTGCAGGTCGCGGATCGGGCTGGGCAGTGCTGCCACGGGTGCTGGCTGTGGCCACAGAAAAGGCAGGCTGGGGCAGCTGTGTAGCTGGCTGGAGCAGCTGAGTAGCTGGCTGGAGCAGCTGAGTAGCTGGCTGGGGCAGCAGAGTAACTGGCTTTGGCAGCGCGGTACCTGGGGGGCCGTGCGGCACAGGCCTGGGGGGGTTGTTGGTCAGGGGTCCACGATGAGGTTGCGGGGTCCGTGGGAAACGAGGTGAGGCTGCGGAAGGAGACTTCCATAGTGGTAGCAGCCTCCACAGTAGTACCTAAGTCCTGGGCCCCCTTTTCTAGCAGTCTTTGGCGCACATAGTTCGATCTAAGGCCCGCTACGAAAACGTCCCGCACAGCAAGCTCCCTATGTTCAGCCGCGGTAACGGCTTGATACAGTCATTAGAGAGATTGTTCAGTTCACGTACAAATTCGGCTCGCGTTTCTGTAGGCCGCTGACGGCGAGTCGTAAACACGTGGCGTGCAGAAACCTCATTAATGGGCCTAACGTACATTTTGTCCAATATCGCCAGCGCTGCGGTGTAAGAACCGGCCGGATTTAGCTGTGTGGAGATTCTGTGGTTTACCCTCGCATGCAGTAGGCTGAGTTTTTGTTCCTCCGTTGTTCCAGCGGTGCTGGCTTCTGCCAGGTAGGCCTTAAAATATCTCAGCCAGTGGGAAAAAATTTCTTTAGCCTCTGCATCCTGCGGGTTGAGTTCTAGGCGTCCGGGCTTGAGGGACTTCGACTGTTTCATAAGTATATTAAATTGATGGAACCATCAATTCTACGGACACGTGCTTGTAGGATTAGAATAGCGGTTTTAATATACTTACAACAGAGCCAGCCTGTTAGCCGTTGAACTTTCGGTGAACTGGTTGGCTGACTCTGTGGCACGGATCTTTATACAGCAGCTCCAGGGGGGAGGAGTTCTGGGCAGAGCCAAGGGGGGAGCCCAGTACAAACTCTCGAGTACTCCCAGAGCTACTCCCCCTGGTGGTCAGGTAGTGCAACTGCACTTACAATATCGGTACATATATATACTGAGAACAGAGTGACATTGGTAACTTATAATACCGTGTGAATCTCATTCACCACAATGTACTGTTGTCTTGTTTTGTAGTCTTTCTTGTGTGTTTCTTTTAAGTTCATAAATATTCTTTTGTAGAATCATAGAATTTACAGTGCAGAAGGAGGCCATTCGACCCATCGAGTCTGCACCAACCCTTGGAAAGAGCACCCTACCTAAGCCCATACCTCCACCCTAGCCCCGTAACCCAGTAACCCCACCCAACCTTTTTGGAAACTAAGGGGCAATTTAGCATGGCCAATTCATCCAACCTGCAAATCTTTGGACTGTGGGAGGAAATGGGAGCAGCCGGAGGAAATCCACGCAGACACGGGGAGAACGTGCAGACTGCGCACAGACATTGACCCAAGCTGGGAATCGAACCTGGGACCCTTGCTTCACAGCTCCAGGGTCCCAGGTTCAATTCCCGGCTTGGCACTGTCTGTGGGGAGTCTGCAAGTTCTCCTCGTGTCTGCGTGGGTTTCCTCCGGCTGCTCCGGTTTCCTCCCACAGTCCAAAGATGTGCAGGTTGGATGAATTGGCCATGCTAAATTGCCCCTCAGTGTCCAAAAAAGTTAGGTGGGTTACGGGGATCGGGTGGAGGCATGGGCTTAAGTCGGATGCTCTTTCCAAGAGCCGCTGCAGACTCGATGGGCCGAATGGCCTCATTCTGCACTGTAGGGATCCTATGATTTTAAGACATTGTCACCATCCCCATCTTCCCCTGTGAGAGGATGAGAGAGAAGAATGAGAGATGGCAAGCAAGAGGGTAGAGAGAGAGAAGGAAGAGAAAGGATTAGAGTGAGAGTTGAAGAGGGGAAGAAGAGGACATGAGAGATAATGAGAGTGTGTGAAAGTGTGGATAACGAAGCTGGTGGGAGAAGTGCGATGAAGGAAGGGGAGACCTTACGTAGTGACAGAAAGATAAAGTGAGAATGGTGAAGAATTGCTTAGTGAAAACCAGCAATGATAATAAAGAGAATCGGTGACATCAGTGCAAAGCAGAATGAAGAAGAGAGATAATAAGAGTCTGGAGATTTTGAGCAATTCTCAGTTTTTTTTGCTGTTTTGCGGACGAGACAGCTCCTTTGATTAACTCTTGCCTGATGAGGTTCACAGCACAAACCTCTGGAGAGCAGTTATACTAAAGTCTGCGGCATTTGGTGCTTATAATTTATCGCATGAGTACAACGATGCTCCAGGTCTTCCAATGACTCAGGTACGGCAGGTAATAGAGAATATTACAAACCGAGTCTGGAAAGGAAGAAAGGGGAATCAGTTCAACAAATTTATCGCACCATTATCTTAGAAATTGATTTTATCTGAATTTTACCTAAGAAAGTAAGGGCCTCAAAGAGACTCCAGGGAAACACAGTGATTGCCAGTGACAATGAATGGAATTGTGTGACATGAAAATGAAAACCGCTTATTGTCACAAGTAGGCTTCAAATGAAGTTACTGTGAGAAGCCCCTAGTCGCAACATTCCAGCACCTGTTCGGGGAGGCTGGTACGGGAATTGAACCGTGCTGCTTCCCTGCCTTGGTCTGCTTTCAAAGCCAGCGATTTAGCCGTGTGCTAAATTGAATGACAGAGTGACAGCGATTGACGGAGTGAGTGAGGGTGAGTGACAGTGAGTGAGTGAGGGTGAGTGACAGTGAGTGAGTGAGGGTGAGTGACAGTGAGTGAGTGATGGTGAGCGAGGGTGAGTGACGGTGAGTGAGGGAGAGTGACAGTGAGTGTCAGTGAATGACAGTGAGCGACAGTGAGTGACGGTGAGTGAGGGTGAGTGACACTGAGTGAGTGACGGTGAGTTACACTGAGTGGGTGACGGTGAGTGACACTGAGTGAGTGAGGGTGAGTGACAGTGAGTGACGGTGAGTGACGGTGAATGAGGGTGAGTGAGGTGTTCTTGATAATACAGAAAAATGTGTCATTTGAAACATGGAAGTCTGGCAATATCTGGTTTGAGAGGGTACAGGGAAAGATCCCACAAAAGGTTAATAGCAGCTGCAAAGAGCAGGGTTATAAAATGCAGATTCTTGCTCACAAGCAGGTTTTAGCAGACACACAGGCTTCATGTGGTAAGCTAAAACAATGGCTCACACCTTCATGGAATGTAACTATCTCAGGAAGCATCTGAAAAAGCATGGATGAGAGTTTCAATTGCATTAAGTGACGAATGTTTAAAACAGGCAAGTCTTTCAAGTCATAACCAAGTTAAATTTTAGCATACAGCTAAAAGCAAAGTTTCACACCTTAATTGAAATAAACTCTCTTAGTAAACAGCTGGAAAGGATGGAAGATGCCCAGTCGAATTTGGTGTCAATTTTAAAGTGTAAAATTCTATGAACATCAAGACAATTAAAAGAAAATTGGAGACGACCTGTCTACGAGAAACATCATTTAAGTCAAAATCAAAGGCAAAGTTATGAGCTGGGGACAATTGGAAAATTAAACGATTTGAAATCACAGAATTAAAAGTAACACCTATTGAAACCAAAGCATTGTTTAATCAGATCTGAGAGGAGACGATATGCCCAAAATGAATAATTAGTTGTAGTAAGATGTTTACATCAAAGATACTTTTAAACTATCAAAGTGAAACAAGCCCATTTACAATAAAGTCGTTAAAACTTAATAACTCTCAGAAAGAGAATATAAACCCAGGGAGCAGCAGCAACAAGGACAGAGGACAGAGGAAACCAGCAACAGGAGAGAAGGGGAGGAGAACTCAGAGAGAGAGAGAGAGAGAGAGAGAGAGAGAGCTCGGTCATGGGAAAGACAGGGCAAGCAGCCGAGTTTAAACAGTTATACATCTAAGGAAGACTAGAATTTAAACAGAAGTCAGAGTCAGCTTAGAGATAGCTAGCAGAGCCAGCTCTCACAGCTCGGTGCATGGGAAGAACAGGACACAGCAACCGAGTTCACCAGCGAATACAACTCAAGAAGACCAGATTTTAAGAAGATCGATTGCCAAGGTGGGCCTGAAGCAACCAGCAGTAGCCAGAAGCAAGATCTTTTTTCCTTTCTGTAAAGAAAGTGTTTGCAGCTTTTAAAAGAAAAAATATAATAATAAAAATAACTTAACCTGAAAAAGTGGTTATTAGCTTACTTCACTTCCTTAATAACGCAGGACCCAGGACATCAATGCTATTAAGGGGTAAGTAGGTAAAATTCTTCGGTGAAGGTATGGGTTATACCGGGGGATAACTTGAAAAGATAGTTTGACCTGAATGGCACCCACAGAAGCCTGCACTGGAGTCAGGGAGTGAGAATCCCTGTTCACCATTTAGAATATCAACCTTTTTTTTGGTATAGGGGGAATTCTAAGAATAGTGGTGAGTTTTAACTTCAGAGGGTGAGTGACGGTGAGTGAGGGTGAGTGAGGGGGAGTGACGGTGAGTGACAGTGAGTGATCGGGAGTGACGGTGAATGAGGGAGAGTGACAATGAGTGACCGTAAATGATGGTGAGTGATGGTGGAGTGAGGGTGAGTGACAGTAAGTGAGTGAGGGTGAGTGAGGGTGAGTGGGGATGAGTGACAGTGAGTGAGTGAGGATGAGTGAGGGTGAGTGAGTGAGGGTGAGTGAGGGTGAGTGACAGTGAGTGAGTGAGGGTGAGTGACAGTGAGTGAGTGAGGGTGAGTGACAGTGAGTGAGTGAGGGTGAGTGACAGTGAGTGAGTGAGGGTGAGTGACAGTGAGTGAGTGAGGGTGAGTGACAGTGAGTGAGTGAGGGTGAGTGAGGGTGAGTGACAGTGAGTGAGTGAGGGTGAGTGAGGGTGAGTGACAGTGAGTGAGTGAGGGTGAGTGAGGGTGAGTGAGTGAGGGTGAGTGACAGAGTGAGTGAGGGTGAGTGACAGTGAATGAGTGAGGGTGAGTGAGGGTGAGTGACAGTGAGTGAGTGAGGGTGAGTGAGGGTGAGTGAGGGTGAGTGAGGGTGAGTGACAGTGAGTATGGGTGAGTGAGGGTGAGTGACAGTGAGTGAGGGTGAGTGAGGGTGAGTGAGGGTGAGTGAGTGAGAGTGACGGTGAGTGAGGATGAGTGAGGGTGAATGATGGTGAGTGAGGGTGAGTGACGGTGATTGACGGTGAGTGACGGTGAGTGAGGGTGAGTGACGGTGAGTGAGGGTAAGTGACAGAGAATGACACTCAGTGAATGAGGTTGAGTGAGGGTGAGTGAGGGTGAGTGAGGTTGAGTGAGGGTGAGTGAGATTGAGTGAGGGTGAGTGAGGATGAGTGAGGGTGAGTGACGGTGAGTGAGGGTGAGTGAGGTTGAGTGAGGGTAAGTGATAGTGAGTGAGGATGAGTGAGGATGAGTGAGCATGAGTGAGGGTAAATGAGGGTGAGTGAGGTTGAGTGAGGGTGAGTGAGGATGAGTGAGGGTGAGTGAGGGTGAGTGAGGGTGAGTGAGGTTGAGTGAGGGTAAGTGAGGGTGAGTGACAGAGAATTACATTGAGTGACAGTGAGTGACGGTGAATGACACTGAGTGAGTGACAGTGAGTGACACTCAGTGAGTGAGGGTGAGTGCCAGTGAGTGAGGGTGAGTGAGGGTGAGTGACAGTGAGTGAGGGTGAATGAGGGTGAGTGACAGTGAGTGAGGGTGAGTGATGGTGAGTGAGGGTGAGTGAGGTTGAATGAGGGTAAGTGAGGTTGAGTGAGGGTGAGTGAGGATGAGTGAGGGTGAGTGACGGTGAGTGAGTGAGGGTGAGTGAGGGTGAGTGACAGTGAGTGAGTGAGGGTGAGTGAGGGTGAGTGACAGTGAGTGAGTGAGGGTGCGTGAGGGTGTGTGAGTGAGGGTGAGTGACAGAGTGAGTGAGGGTGAGTGACAGTGAGTGAGTGAGGGTGAGTGACAGTGAGTGAGTGAGGGTGAGTGAGGGTGAGTGACAGTGAGTGAGTGAGGGTGAGTGAGGGTGAGTGACAGTGAGTGAGTGAGGGTGAGTGAGGGTGAGTGAGTGAGGGTGAGTGACAGTGAGTGAGTGAGGGTGAGTGAGGGTGAGTGACAGTGAGTGAGTGAGGGTGAGTGAGGGTGAGTGAGGGTGAGTGAGGGTGAGTGACAGTGAGTGTGGGTGAGTGAGGGTGAGTGACAGTGAGTGAGGGTGAGTGAGGGTGAGTGAGTGAGAGTGAGTGACGGTGAGTGAGGATGAGTGAGGGTGAATGATGGTGAGTGAGGGTGAGTGACGGTGATTGACGGTGAGTGACGGTGAGTGAGGGTGAGTGACGGTGAGTGAGGGTGAGTGACAGAGAATGACACTCAGTGAGTGAGGGTGAGTGAGGGTGAGTGAGGGTGAGTGAGGGTGAGTGAGGTTGAGTGAGGGTGAGTGAGGTTGAGTGAGGGTGAGTGAGGATGAGTGAGGGTGAGTGACGGTGAGTGAGGGTGAGTGAGGTTGAGTGAGGGTAAGTGATAGTGAGTGAGGATGAGTGAGGATGAGTGAGCATGGGTGAGGGTAAATGAGGGTGAGTGAGGTTGAGTGAGGGTGAGTGAGGGTGAGTGAGGGTGAGTGAGGGTGAGTGAGGTTGAGTGAGGGTAAGTGAGGGTGAGTGACAGAGAATTACATTGAGTGACAGTGAGTGACGGTGAATGACACTGAGGGAGTGACAGTGAGTGACACTCAGTGAGTGAGGGTGAGTGACAGTGAGTGAGGGTGAGTGAGGGTGAGTGCCAGTGAGTGAGGGTGAGTGAGGGTGAGTGACAGTGAGTGAGGGTGAGTGAGGGTGAGTGAGGGTGAGTGAGGTTGAATGAGGGTGAGTGAGGTTGAGTGAGGGTGAGTGAGGATGAGTGAGGGTGAGTGACGGTGAGTGAGGGTGAGTGAGGTTGAGTGAGGGTAAGTGACAGTGAGTGAGTGAGGGTGAGTGACAGTGAGTGAGTGAGGGTGAGTGACAGTGAGTGAGTGAGTGAGGGTGAGTGACAGTGAGTGAGTGAGGGTGAGTGACAGTGAGTGAGTGAGGGTGAGTGACAGTGAGGATGAGTGAGGGTGAGTGAGTGAGGGTGAGTGAGGGTGAGTGACAGTGAGTGAGTGAGGGTGAGTGACAGTGAGTGAGTGAGGGTGAGTGACAGTGAGTGAGTGAGGGTGAGTGACAGTGAGTGAGGGTGAGTGACAGTGAGTGAGTGAGGGTGAGTGACAGTGAGTGAGTGAGGGTGAGTGAGGGTGAGTGACAGTGAGTGAGTGAGGGTGAGTGAGGGTGAGTGACAGTGAGTGAGTGAGGGTGAGTGAGGGTGAGTGACAGAGTGAGTGAGGGTGAGTGACAGTGAGTGAGTGAGGGTGAGTGAGGGTGAGTGACAGTGAGTGAGTGAGGGTGAGTGAGGGTGAGTGAGGGTGAGTGACAGTGAGTATGGGTGAGTGAGGGTGAGTGACAGTGAGTGAGGGTGAGTGAGGGTAAGTGAGGGTGAGTGAGTGAGAGTGAGTGACGGTGAGTGAGGATGAGTGAGGGTGAATGATGGTGAGTGAGGGTGAGTGACGGTGATCGACGGTGAGTGACGGTGAGTGAGGGTGAGTGACGGTGAGTGAGGGTGAGTGACAGAGAATGACACTCAGTGAGTGAGGTTGAGTGAGGGTGAGTGAGGGTGAGTGAGGTTGAGTGAGGGTGAGTGAGGTTGAGTGAGGGTGAGTGAGGATGAGTGAGGGTGAGTGACGGTGAGTGAGGGTGATTGAGGTTGAGTGAGGGTAAGTGATAGTGAGTGAGGATGAGTGAGGATGAGTGAGGGTGAGTGAGGGTGAGTGAGGGTGAGTGAGGTTGAGTGAGGGTGAGTGAGGTTGAGTGAGGGTGAGTGAGGATGAGTGAGGGTGAGTGACGGTGAGTGAGGGTGATTGAGGTTGAGTGAGGGTAAGTGATAGTGAGTGAGGATGAGTGAGGATGAGTGAGGGTGAGTGAGGGTGAGTGAGGTTGAGTGAGGGTGAGTGAGGTTGAGTGAGGGTGAGTGAGGATGAGTGAGGGTGAGTGACGGTGAGTGAGGGTGAGTGAGGTTGAGTGAGGGTAAGTGATAGTGAGTGAGGATGAGTGAGGATGAGTGAGCATGGGTGAGGGTAAATGAGGGTGAGTGAGGTTGAGTGAGGGTGAGTGAGGGTGAGTGAGGGTGAGTGAGGTTGAGTGAGGGTAAGTG
This sequence comes from Scyliorhinus canicula, assembly GCF_902713615.1. Classification (NCBI taxonomy): domain Eukaryota; kingdom Metazoa; phylum Chordata; class Chondrichthyes; order Carcharhiniformes; family Scyliorhinidae; genus Scyliorhinus; species Scyliorhinus canicula. The sequence goes on from NC_052168.1 coordinate 15,961,914, forward strand.
AGGGTGAGTGACAGAGAATTACATTGAGTGACAGTGAGTGACGGTGAATGACACTGAGTGAGTGACAGTGAGTGACACTCAGTGAGTGAGGGTGAGTGACAGTGAGTGAGGGTGAGTGAGGGTGAGTGACAGTGAGTGAGGGTGAGTGAGGGTGAGTGACAGTGAGTGAGGGTGAGTGAGGGTGAGTGAGGGTGAGTGAGGTTGAATGAGGGTGAGTGAGGTTGAGTGAGGGTGAGTGAGGATGAGTGAGGGTGAGTGACGGTGAGTGAGGGTGAGTGAGGTTGAGTGAGGGTAAGTGACAGTGAGTGAGTGAGGGTGAGTGACAGTGAGTGAGTGAGGGTGAGTGACAGTGAGTGAGTGAGGGTGAGTGACAGTGAGTGAGTGAGGGTGAGTGACAGTGAGTGAGTGAGGGTGAGTGACAGTGAGGATGAGTGAGGGTGAGTGAGTGAGGGTGAGTGAGGGTGAGTGACAGTGAGTGAGTGAGGGTGAGTGACAGTGAGTGAGTGAGGGTGAGTGACAGTGAGTGAGTGAGGGTGAGTGACAGTGAGTGAGTGAGGGTGAGTGACAGTGAGTGAGTGAGGGTGAGTGACAGTGAGTGAGTGAGGGTGAGTGAGGGTGAGTGACAGTGAGTGAGTGAGGGTGAGTGAGGGTGAGTGACAGTGAGTGAGTGAGGGTGAGTGAGGGTGAGTGAGGGTGAGTGACAGAGTGAGTGAGGGTGAGTGACAGTGAGTGAGTGAGGGTGAGTGAGGGTGAGTGACAGTGAGTGAGTGAGGGTGAGTGAGGGTGAGTGAGGGTGAGTGAGGGTGAGTGACAGTGAGTATGGGTGAGTGAGGGTGAGTGACAGTGAGTGAGGGTGAGTGAGGGTAAGTGAGGGTGAGTGAGTGAGAGTGAGTGACGGTGAGTGAGGATGAGTGAGGGTGAATGATGGTGAGTGAGGGTGAGTGACGGTGATCGACGGTGAGTGACGGTGAGTGAGGGTGAGTGACGGTGAGTGAGGGTGAGTGACAGAGACTGACACTCAGTGAGTGAGGTTGAGTGAGGGTGAGTGAGGGTGAGTGAGGTTGAGTGAGGGTGAGTGAGGTTGAGTGAGGGTGAGTGAGGATGAGTGAGGGTGAGTGACGGTGAGTGAGGGTGATTGAGGTTGAGTGAGGGTAAGTGATAGTGAGTGAGGATGAGTGAGGATGAGTGAGCATGAGTGAGGGTAAATGAGGGTGAGTGAGGTTGAGTGAGGGTGAGTGAGGATGAGTGAGGGTGAGTGATGGTGAGTGAGGGTGAGTGAGGTTGAGTGAGGGTAAGTGAGGGTGAGTGACAGAGAATTACATTGAGTGACAGTGAGTGACGGTGAATGACACTGAGTGAGTGACAGTGAGTGACACTCAGTGAGTGAGGGTGAGTGACAGTGAGTGAGGGTGAGTGAGGGTGAGTGACAGTGAGTGAGGGTGAATGAGGGTGAGTGACAGTGAGTGAGGGTGAGTGAGGGTGAGTGAGGGTGAGTGAGATTGAATGAGGGTGAGTGAGGTTGAGTGAGGGTGAGTGAGGATGAGTGAGGGTCAGTGACGGTGAGTGAGGGTGAGTGAGGTTGAGTGAGGGTAAGTGATAGTGAGTGAGGATGAGTGAGGATGAGTGAGGATGAGTGAGGGTGAGTGAGGGTGAATGAGGGTGAGTGACGGTGAGTGAGGGTGAATGAGGGTGAGTGACGGTAAGTGAGGGTGAGTGAGGGTGAGTGACGGTGAGTGACGGTGAGTGAGGGTGAGTGAGGGGGAGTGATAGTGAGTGAGGGTGAGTGAGGGTGAGTGACAGTGAGTGAGGGTAAGTGAGGGTGAGTGACAGTGAGTGACGGTGAGTGAGGGTGAGTGAGGGTGAGTGACAGTGAATGATGGTGAGTGAGGGTGAGTGAGGGTGAGTGAGGGTGAGTGACGGTGAGTGAGGGTGAGTGAGGGTGAGTGACAGTGAGTGACGGTGAGTGAGGGTGAGTGAGGGTGAGTGATAGTGAGTGAGGGTGAGTGAGGGTGAGTGAGGGTGAGTGATGGTGAGTGCGGGTGAATGACGGTGAGTGAGGGTGAGTGAGGGTGAGTGAGGGTGAGTGACAGTGAGTGAGGGGGAGTGATGGTGTGTGAGTGTGAGTGAGGGTGAGTGATAGTGAGTGACGGTGAGTGAGGGTGAGTGACGGTGAGTGAGGGTGAGTGAGGGTGAGTGAGGGTGAGTGAGGGTGAGTGACGGTGAATGAGGGTGAGTGAGGGTGAGTGATAGTGAGTGAGGGTGAGTGATAGTGAGTGAGGGTGAATGATAGTGAGTGACGGTGAGTGAGGGTGAGTGAGGGTGAGTGAGGGTCAGTGAGGGTGAGTGAGGGTGAGTGATAGTGAGTGAGGGTGAGTGATAGTGAGTGACGGTGAGTGACGGTGAGTGAGGGTGAGTGACGGTGAGTGAGGGTGAGTGACGGTGAATGAGGGTGAATGAGGGTGAGTGAGGGTGAGTGACGGTGAGTGAGGGTGAGTGAGGGTGAGTGACGGTGAGTGAGGGTGAGTGAGGGTGAGTGAGGGTGAGTGAGGGTGAGTGACGGTGAATGAGGGTGAATGAGGGTGAGTGATGGTGAGTGATGGTGAGTGAGGGTGAGTGATAGTGAGTGACGGTGAATGAGGGTGAATGAGGGTGAGTGAGGGTGAGTGAGGGTGAGTGACGGTGCAAAAATAATGATATGGTGTATTAAAACAAACTTTATCATTAACACACTCTTAAACTACCATATCATCACAGAAATATAACCTACAATTACCAATTAAACAATGCTTAACAATAAAATTATATACTTTAACTTCTAACTGATGCCTTCATTTTTAAAATAAATTTAAAGTAACCAATTGATTTTTCCAATTAAGGGATAATTTAAACTGGCCGACCCACCTACCCTGCACAACTTTTGGGTTGTATGGGCGAAACCCACACAAACACGGGGTGAATGTGTAATAACTGATGCCTTCTTTATCTCAAATCAAATAAAACCCATCACAGGTCAAAGACTACTTCAAAATAGAGTTAGCAAACATAGGATTACTTACCAATCTTTGAATAGAGAGATGTTTTGGGAGACTTCTTTTTTTATTTAAAAAAATTTAGTGGACCCAATTCATTTCTTCCAATTAAGGGGCAATTTAGCATGGCCAATCCACCTAGCCTGCACATCTTTGGGTTGTGGGGGCGAGATCCACGCAGACATGGGGAGAATGTCCAAACTCCACACGGACAGTGATTCAGAGTCGGGATCGAACCTGGGACCTCGGTGTCGTGAGGCAGCAGGGCTAACCACTGTGCCACCGTGCTGCCCTTTGGGAGACTTCTTGAAGAGAGAGAACCTATCAGATTAATGCTGAATCTCTGACAGCCTTCTACAGAAGCTGCTATTCAGCTCACAGCCAAAACTAAACTCAAACTCTGCTGCTACAGCCCTGGCTCCTCCCAATAATTATATCACCCGCCTTCCAGTCAAATCCCATGACCTACTGATTTATGTTTGAACACAATGGGCGGATTCTCTGCTGGCTCACACCAAAATTGCGAAATGTGATCGGGCAGAGAATAGGTTCCAATGCCAAAATCACGGCTGGCGCTAATTTATCACCAAAACGCAATTCTCCGTCACCTCGACAGCGGCGTCAATACAGTCCATAACGCACGCACAGTTAGCAACATTTGCGTGTCATCAGCGGGCCCAACCCGGTATTCTCCAGGGCCTCTGCGATTCTCCGTCTCTGATGGGCCGAGTTTCTAACGGCACGGTTCACTTGAGGTTCTAAAAATCATGAAACCGGCATCGTAGCTGATGAGGGAAAGAGAGGAGGTAGGACACAGAGAGGATACTGGCCGTGCTGGGGGGGGGGGGGGTGGTTGGCCCTGCCAGTGCCGGGGGAATGGGGTTGACGGGGGAACAGGCCGAGTGGCCAGAGTGACCCCCCCCCCACAGGACTCGGGTGGTGTCCAGTCATGGACCGCCATTGCTGTGGCCTGCAAGGCAGCCACCTTGCTGCGCATCTCACTGACCACCCACCTTGGCCCTGGTTCTGCGGGGTGACACCGGCCGTATGGGTGCCCCCATCCCTGCACCCCACCCTCTGCCATACCCTCCCACCAGTGGGGCACCAGGCGGTCCACCTCAGGGCAACGCCCACAGTAGCCTCTATGGGGGTGCCGGGCAGGGGGCCATGGAACATACCACCGGCAAGGGTAGCACGAGCCATCAGGGGCAGGTGCCAGGGCAAGAGTGCCAGGCCCATGGTGCCAGCCTCCGACAGGGCCAAAGGTGCGGGGAGGGGGGTCATGCACCATGCTAACATTTCGGAATTTTGCCCCTGCAGACAATGGACAATGGATAGACAGCCTTCCTGCTGTTTGCTGCAGCCCAGGGGGATGCACTGTGGCTGTATGACCTGGTGCAGCTCGAGGAGGAGGAAGCTGCAGCAGCGGAGCAAGCGTCAGTGGAGTGTGCCACAGGGGGACAGCCGCCCAGGATGGAGAGCCGGCTGCCCAACAGGCCGAGGAGGAGGAGGTGCCAAGGAGGCACCGCATGAGGCCTTGTGTACCGGCAGCGCCTGTCATTCGAGGACCTGCCGGACCGGGCATGCCGACGAAGACTCCGGCTGAGCAGAGAGACAGTGCAACATATCAGCCAGATCATGGTGCACCTGGCAGCCTGGGGGTGTGGGGGGAGGACACCTGCTCCCGGTTGCCGTCAAGGTGATGGTCGCCCTGTAGGGGTCCTTCCAGACGTTAAGTGGGAACCTGTCCGGGATCTCACAGACCTGGATGCACAGGTGCTTCAGTGCCTTCACAGAGGCTCCATATCCCCAGCTGGCTCAATACATCCACTTCAATGTGGAACATGCCCACCAGGATGCCTGAGCAGCGGGGTTTGCCACCATCGATGGGATGCATGTCCCTCTACAAACACCTGCAGATGAGTTATTCCCTGAGGCACCCCCGCCACCAGGCACCGCCAGTCCTGGAGGCCCCTCTGGTCTCGACCAGCCTCTGCTTGCTTGGAGCCATTGAGCACAAGGAGTGGACCATCTCCGTCTGGGACTGTGCCACGTCACCCACTGACTGTGCCACTATCTTCTGGGCTTGTGTCACATCAGCCAGTGACTGGGCCACCTGCCCCTGTGTCTGCGCCACATCGGCCAGCACCTGGTGGGGGCCTGTGGTGTGGGTCTCTGGCAGGGGGTCTCGGGGGGGTCTCTGGTGGGGGGGGGGGGTCTGATGGGGGTCTTTGATTGGGGTCTCTGATGGGGGTTTCTGGTGGGGATCTCTGGCAGGTGTGTCTAATGGTGTCTCTGATGGGGGTCTCTGATGGGGGTCTCTGATGGGGGGTTCCGATGGGAGGTATGGTAGGGGGGGTTTGGTAGGAAGGAGCCAGTCAACCCTCATGCCTGTGTACACACTGTGCGGGTGGGACAAGATCCGCGTTGCGGGGGGATGGGAGGTCAGCCGTCGGACCTCTGTATCGGACTACCTGCTCAAAACGGCGGCCTGATCGTGGGATTTGGAATAGAATCCCTGAGCTGCCTGCCTTGCATACATTTGCATGGCAAGGGAAAGGGAATTGCTTCTGGGCACTGCTCCTAGTGTCAGCATAAACCAGAATCTACTCACCTCCAGCAGGAGATCACAGTTTCCCAAGTGGAGACTCTTGCCTTGTGTGTCTGCTAAAGCTGTGATTAAGGAGTCATAAAAGGTGAGGTTATGATTGCTTCTAACCATTATTTGTTTACATACAGGGAGCCAGTGGAACATTGTTAATACTGCGGGAGGTCCTCCAAAGAGTAGATAATTTCTGAGGAGGTGTATTTGGTCCTATGTAAGCAGGTCATGTGACATCCTAGTGGGGAACAGATGATGTAAGTAACGGGAGGAGCCATGTGATCCGGAGCCTGATTTATTGACTACAGCTCTGCCTTCAACACATAATCCCAGCCAAGCTCATATCAAAGCTCCAAAACCTAGGACTTGGCTCCCCACTCTGCAACTGGGTCATCGATTTTCTGACCAACAGACCACAGTCAGTAAGAATGAACAACAACACCTCCTCCACAATAGTCCCCAATACTGGGTCCCGCAAGGCTGCGTACTTAGCCCCCTACTCTACTCCCTGTACACACACGACTGCTTGGCAAAATTCGGTTCCAACTCCATCGACATGTTTGCTGACGATACGACCATAGTGGGCCGGATCTCTAATAATGATGACTCAGAATACAGGAGGGGGATAGAGAACCTAGCGGAGTGGTGTAACAACAACAATCTCTCCCTCAATGCCAGCAAAACTAAAGAGCTGATCATTGACTTCAGGAAGCAAAGTACTGTACACGCCCCTGTCAGCATCAACGGGGCCGAGGTGGAGATGGTTAGCAGTTTCAAATTCCTAGGGGTGCACATCTCCAAAAAACTGTCCTGGTCCACCCACATTGACACTACCACCTAGAAAGCACAACAGCGCCTATACTTCCTCAGGAAACTAAAGATATTCGGCATGTCCACATTAACCCTTACCAACTTTTACAGATGCACCATAGAAAGCATCCTATCGGGCTGCATCACAGCCTGGTATGGCAACTGCTCGGCCCAGGACCGCAAGGAACTTCAGAGAGTCGTGAACACCGCCCAGTCCATTGCATTGACTCCATCCATTGACTCCATCTACACCTCCCGCTGCCTGGGGAAAGCGGGCAGCGTAATCAGAGACCCCTCCCACCCGGCTTACTCACTCTTCCAACTTCTTCCATTGGGCAGGATATACAGAAGTCTGAGAACACGCACGAACAGACTCAAAACAGCTTCTTCCCCGCTGTAAACAGACTCCTAAATGATTCTCTTATGGACTGACCTCATTAACACTACACCCTGTATGCTTCATCTCATGCCGGTGTTATGTAGTTACATTGTATACCTTGTGTTGCCCTGTTATGTATTTTATTTTATTCCCTTTTCTTCCCATGTACTTAATGATCTGTTGAGCTGCTCGCAGAAAAATACTTTTCACTGTACCTCGGTACACGTGACAATAAACAAATCCAATTCAAGCTGTCAATCATTGCAATATGTTTATAAACATTGTGGTTAGGTTCAAAACAGGGTACTTGAGATGCATTTAAGCATGAAGAGAAATTAAAATGATGACACCTGGCTATTATCGTCTACTTAAAGCTTTTTCTCTTTGAAAGTGAATAGAAGCCCTGCAAATCAAAGGATCTGAGGAAGTTTAAAACCTTGTGATGTGACTTTAGCTTTCTATGAAGTAATAGCTGCAGCTATCCACACCTCTGTCTGAGGCAACAGATGTAAGGGACAGGTAAGTAAAAAAAACAGTGTGTTTCTGCCTGGCCTGTCCTTTAGCTCCCAGCAAGGGTGACTATTTTTTTTGGGGGGGGGTCTCTGAAATGGGGGTCTCTGATGGTGGGGGGTCTCAAATATGGGATGTCCACAATGGGGCTGGTTCTAATATGGGTTTGGATGGGAGGTTTGATGGGTGTCTTTGATGAGGGGGTCTCTGAAATAGGAGTTCTATGAAAAGGGGGTCTCTTATATGGGGGGGTCTCGTATGTGGGGTCTGGTGGAGGGCCTGGTAGGGGTCTCTGGTAAGGGTCTCTGATGGGGGCCTCTGATGGGGGCCTGTGTTGGGGTCTCTGATGGGGGTGAGTGACGGTGAGTGACGGTAAGTGACAATGAGTGACGGTGAGTGAGGGTGAGTGAGGTTGAGTGAGGGTGAGTGACGGTGAGTGAGGGTGAGCGATGGTGAATGAGGGTGACTGACAAGCCAAAAGCATGTGGACTGAAGGGATATTATAATCCCGCTAGGGACCTGTAACATTTTCTGTTTAGAATTGGAAAACCCAGGTATTTCATAGAACCATAGAATGTACAGTGCAGACAGAGGCCATTCGGCCCATTGAGTCTGCACTGGCTCTTAGAAAGCGCACCCTATCCAAACCCACACCTCCACCCTATCCCTGTAACTGAGCAACCCCACCCAACACTAAGGGCAATTTTGGACACTAAGGGCAATTTAGCATGGCCACTCCCACCTAACCCGCACATCTTTGGACTGTGGGAGAAAACCGGAGATCCCGGAGAAAACCCACGCAGACACGGGGGGAACATGCAGAGTCCACAGAGACAATGACCCAAGCCAGGAATCGAACCTGGGACCCTGGCTCTGTGAAACAATTGTGCTAACCACTATGCTACCGTGCTGCCCTAAAATTTACTAAAATGATGCCAAATTGTTCCTGGTTTTAAGAATGTTACTACAAAAATCAAAGAACATGAATACAAATACTTTGATTATTTATTATTTATTATTATTAGCATACAATGAAAAGTATTGTTTCTTGCATGCTGTACAAATAATGCATACCGTACTTAGGGAAGGAAGGAGAGACTGCAAAATATAATGTTACAGTCGTAGCTAGGGAGTAGAGAAAAGATCAACTTAATACGAGATAGGTCCATTCAAAAGTCTGATGGCAACAGCTGTTCTTGAGTTGGTTGGTACGTGACCTCAAACTTTGGTGTCTTTTTCCTGATGGAAGAAGGTGTAAGAGAGTATGTCTGGGGTGCGTGGGGTCCTTAATTATGCTGGCTGCCTTTCTGAGACAGCGGGAATTATAGATAGAGTCAATGGATGGGAGGCTGGTTTGCGTGATGGACTGGGCTACATTCACAACCTTTTGTAGTTTCCTGCGGTCTTGGGCAGAGCAGGATCCATACCAACCCAGAAAGAATGCTTTCTATGGTGCATCTGTAAAAGTGGAGCCTAGGTCATTGAAAATATTCAAGGCTGAGTTAAATAGATTTTTGACAGACAAGGGAGTCAAGGGTTGTGTTGGGGCTAACCACTGCACCACTGTGCTGTCCCTTTGATGGACTTATTAATGGATGTGAGGGATGAAGACTTCACACTGTATATATTTATAAACTACATCTAGATATGCTCACCGCTATTTCTAAAAATGTTTTAAAACTGAACAAAGACCTTCGAGGTGGGAGTGATGTGGCATGGGCCTCTGGCTTGTGGAACAGGTAATATTGCCATGCTCAGTCTGCTGCTTTAACGTCTGTCTATCAGGCCACACTCAAGGAGCTTTGCCCAGGATGGATAACTGGCCCTATCTACCCTCCTTCTCTTGGACGTTCTGTGCCATCGCCTGCAAAACGGGTTCTTCTGCGTGCCTATCTCATCTTGTGAAGTCAGCAACATCGGAAAAGCGTTTTCAGCCCGCCGACCTCCATGAAGGAATACTTCATTGGACTTTGACTCTGGATTCTGTAACCCACATGAAACAATGTTTATTTTTACTGTGGCCTCTGTATTGTAAAACCATCTTTTCTCTGTCCTCACTTGTGGGCAAGTCGAAAATTAGAGGTCGTAAACATAAGATAGTCACTGTTATAGACAGGAAAGGGTTTAATTTTAAGCAGCTCTAATTAACCCTCTCTCCACCCATCTGTAAATAGAACAACATTTTGAATTGTTCCCCTATTTACGATTTAAGTGCGGAGGCGATGTTGCAAACCTTCCCTCATGTTTTGAGTGTGTGGAAATAAACTAACCCTTTGAGTTCATCCTATCTCGAGTTTGCTGTGGGGATATTAGTGTAAAACCGACACGCTTAAAAAGAGGGGAACAATTCAAAATGTTGTTCAATTTACAGATGGGTGGAGAGAGGGGAAATTAGAGCTGCTTAAAATTAAACCATTTCCTGTCTATAACAGTGACTATCTTATGTTTACGACCTCTAATTTTCGACTTGCCCACAAGTGAGGACAGCTTCATCTCTATTTCCTTCCTAATTAGAGAAAAAAGTTTGATATACATTTTACCATAAAGACAGCATCTTTGAACACTTATTAATGAAGGACCACTGAATCCCATTTGAGACAGGCGGGCTTGTCTCTCATCTTCCTGGAGGCTCCTAGTCTTCCCCATTCCAAATTTTGTCCCACTCCTTTGCCCCTCTCCGTCTGACTGGTGGAACAGCATCATGGGAAAGTGTAACTTGGAATACACACGCGTTGCTATAGTTTAAAGTACATCGGAGCATAGGAACAGGAGGAGGCCATTCAGCCCCTCAAACCTGTCCCGCCATTCAATGAGATCATGGCTGATTTGTGGCCTAACTCTAATGAAATGAAATGAAAATAGCTTATTGTCACAAGTAGGCTTCAAATGAAGTTACTGTGAAAAGCCCCTAGTCGCCACATTCCGGCACCTGTTCGGGGAGGCTGGTACGGGAATTGAACCGTGCTGCTGGCCGGCCTGGGTCTTCTTTCAAAGCCAGCGATTTAGCCCTGTGCTAAACAGCTCCTGTTTAACCCTGCCTTTAGCCTCTATCCCTTAATATCTTTGCTGAACAAAAATCTATCTCAGATTTAAAATGAACAACTCCTCTAACCCCGGCTGCTGTGTGTGGGAGAGGGTTCCAAACATCTACCACCCTTTGAGTGAAGAGGTTTTTCCTCACAAAAATGAAATGAAAATAGCTTATTATCACAAGTAGGCTTCAAATGAAGTTATTGCGAAAAGCCCCTAGTCACCACATTCCGGTGTCTGTTCGGGGAGGCTGGTACGGGAATTGAACCGTGCTGCTGGCCTGCCTTGGTCCGCTTTTAAAAGCCAGCGAATTAGCCCAGTGAGCTAAACCAGCCCCAACATTGCTGCTGAACGGTCTGGCCCTCATTTTTAGACTATGTCCCCTAGTTTATCTTCATCAATCCTGTCTTTCCCTGTTAATATCTTGAAGACTTTGATCAGACCACCCATTTGGGGCTGGTTTACCACAGTGGCTAAATCACTGATTTATAATGCAGAATAATGCCAGCAGCACGGGTTCAATTCCCGTACCGACCTCCCCAAACAGGCGTCGGAATGTGGCGGCTAGGGGTTTTTCACAGTAACTTCATTGAAGCCTACTCGTGACAATAAGCTATTGTTAATCTTCTAAATTCTTGTGAAAACAGGCCTAATTTGTGCAATCTCTCCTCGTAATTTAGCACCTGTAATTTTTTTTTTACATAGAATTTACAGTGCAGAAGGAGGCCATTCAGCCCATCGAGTCTGCACCAGCTCCTGGAAAGAGCATCCCACCCAAGGTCAACACCTCCACCCTATCCCCATAACCCAGTAACCCCAACCAACACTAAGGGCAATTTTGGACATGAAGGGCAATTTATCATGGCCAATCCACCTAACCTGCACATCTTTGGACTGTGGGAGGAAACCGGAGCACCCAGAGGAAACCCACGTACACACGGGGAGGATGTGCAGACTCCGCACAGACAGTGACCCAAGCCGGAATCGAACCTGGGACCCTGGAGCTGTGAAGCGATTGTGCTATCCACAATGCTACCGTGCTGCCCCTATCTAGGTATCATTTTTGTAAAGCTAGGTTGCACTCCCTCCAAGGTCAAGATATCCTATCTAAGGTGTGGTGCCAGGAACTGCAAAGTGGGGTCTAACCAGGGTTTTGTATAGCTGCAGCATAACCCGTGCCTTTATTATCCAATCCTCTCGATATGAAGGCGAGCATTCCATCAGCCTTTTTGATTATTTTCTCCGCTTGTTCGTGGCATTTTAAAGACCTCTGCACCTGAACCCCAAGTCTCTTTGGTCATCCACTGTACCAAAATGGATAACCATACTTTTTGTTTAAAATTTAGAATGCCCAATTATTTCGTTTTCCAATTGAGGGACAATTTAGCATGGCCAATCCACCTAACCTGCACATCTTTGGGTTGTGGGGGTTAAACCGCGCAGGCACGGGGAGAATGTGCAAACTCCACACGGACAGTGACCTGGGGCTGGGATTCGAACCTGGGTCCTCAGCGCCGCAGTCCCAGTGCTAACCACTGTGCCGCATGCCACCCTATGGCGAACCACACTTGCTTACATGTGCAATGTGGGCAGCACGGTAGCATTGTGGATAGCACAATTGCTTCACAGCTCCAAGGTCCCAGGTTCGATTCCGGCTTGGATCACTGTCTGTGCGGAGTCTGCACGTCCTCCCCGTGTGTGTGTGGGTTTCCTCCGGGTGCTCCGGTTTCCTCCCACAGTCCAAAGATGTGCAGGTTTGGTAGATTGGCCATATTAAATTACCCTTAGTGTCCAAAATTGTCCTTGGTCTTTGGTGTTGGGTGGGGTCGCTGGGTTATGGGGATAGGGTGGAGGTGTGGGCCTTGAGTAGGGAGCTCTTTCCAAGAGCCGATGCAGACTCGATGGGCCAAATGGCCTCCTTCTGCACTGTAAATTCTATGATAATTCCATCTGCCACAATTTTGCCCATCCACCTAGTCTATCAATTTCTCCTTGCAATTTTATGCTATCAGCTAGGCTGTCTATAATGCCACCTAACTTTGTATTATCAGCAAGTTTGGAATATGACTTTCTATCATCCAAGACGTTAATGAATAATGTGAATAATTGAGGCCCCAACACAGATCCCTGTACAGATCCATTAGCCACATCTTGCCAATTCGAGAATTTACCCATAATCCCCGCTGTTTGTCGCCTGCCACTCAACCAAGTTCCTAGCAATGTCAATAATTTGCCCTCACAGTCTGTAATGAACTCCAATTGGCTTTATTGGTTGGCCAATTGGAGTATGAGCTCCCTCAATGATAGCTCATTGAGGGGGGCCCATATAATCACCTGTGTAGGCTTTGTGAGCCAGTCTTTAGTTGACTGGACTGCTAGCAGCACTGTTTGTAGCTGCTCCTGTAATATCGTTATTGTAAATAAATATTGGTGTGGTGACGGAACTCCTGCCTCCCGTGGATTACTATACAGTCTCTTGTGTGGGACTTTATCAATGCCTTCTGGAAGTCCATATAAATAACATCCATAGATATTCCCCTGTCCACCACCATCGTTACTCTTCAAAAGATTATTCAGGCATGATCTTCCCTTTATCAATCCATGCTGGCTCTCCCTGATTGACTGAAAATTTCCCAGGTGTTCAGTTACCCCCTTTGACTCCAGCAATTTCCCCACCACAGACATTAGACAATCCGGTCTGTAATTCCCTAGTTTCCCTCTTTCACCTGTCTTTAAGTGTGGAGTGACGTGTGCAATTTTCCACTCCAGAGGGACAACTCCTGAATCGAGAGAACTCTGAAAGATTATAGTTTGGATATCTACAATGTACTCCCCGACTTCCTTTAACACCATTGGACGGAAACCATGAGGTCCTGGGGACTTCTCACACTTTACTTCCATTGATTTCCTAGTGAATCATAGATCATAGAATTTACAGTGCAGAAGGAGGCCATTCAGCCCATCGAGTCTGCACCGGCTCTTGGAAAGAGTACCCTACCCAAGCCCACACCTCCACCCTATCCCCATAACCCAGTAACCCCACCCCACACTAAGGGTAATTTTGGACACTAAGTGCAATTTATCATGGCCAATCCACCTAACCTGCACATCTTTGGGCTGTGGGAGGAAACCGGAGCACCCGGAGGAAACCCACGCACACACGGGGAGAACGTGCAGACTCCGCACAGATAGTGACCCAAGTCGGAATCGAACCTGGGACCCTGGAGCTGTGAAGCGATTGTGCTATCCACAAGGCTACCGTGCTGTACTTGTATTAATTGGTGAAGTCCCCGTCCTTTATCGACTATTAATATTTTCGGGACTTCCAGCAATTTATCCTCCTTTTCAACTGTAAACACTGAGGCAAAGAAATAAAAAAAAATTAATTTACGGGATGTGGGCGTCACTGGTTAGGCCAGCACTTATTGCCCATCCCTAGTTGCCCTTCAGAAGGTAGTGGTGAGATGGATTCTTGAACCGCTGCAGTCCCTGAAGTATAGGTACACTCACAGTGCTGTTACAGAGGGAGTTCCAGGATGTTGCCCAAGTGACAGTGAAGGAACGGCTGATAGATTTCCAAGTCCGTGTGGTGAGTGACTTGGAGGGGAACCTCCAGGGGTTCCCAGGTATCTGCTGCTCTTATCCTTCTAGATGCTAGAGATCGTGGGTTTGGAAGGTGCTTGCTGAGGGACCTTGGTGAGTTCCTGCAGTGCATTTTGTAGATGTACACACGGTTGCCACTGTGCGTCGGTGATGGAGGGTTTGAATATTTGTGGAAGGGGGAGCAATCAAGCGGGGCTGCTTTGTCCTGGATGGTCTAGAGCTTCTTGAGTGTTGTTGGAGCTGCGCTCATCCAGCCAAGTGGGAGAGTATTTTCTTCATTGCCGAGTAGATGCCAGTGTTGTAGCTGTACTGGAACAGCTTGGCTAGAGGTGCTGCAAGTTCTGGAGCGAAAGTCTTCAGTACTATTGTCAGGACCCATAGCATTTGCAATGTCCAGTGCCTTCAGCCGTTTATTGATATCACATGGAGTGAATCGTATTGGCTGAAGACTGACACCTGTGATGCTGGGAACCTCCGGAGGAGACCGAGATGGATCATCCACTCGGCACTTCTGGCTGAAGATTGTTGCAAATGCTTCAGTCCTATCTTTTGTACTCATGTGCTGGGCTCTTCCATCATTGAGGATGGGGGTATTTGTGGAGCCCCGTCCTCCAGGGAGATGCTTAATTGTCCGCCACCACTCACGGCTGGATGTGGCAGGACTGCAGAGCTAAGATCTGATGTGTTCATTGTGGAATCGCTTAGCTCTGTCTATTAGTTCCTGCTATGCAGTTTGGCGCACAAGTAGTCCTGTGTTGTAGCTTCACCTTCATCAGGTTGACACCTAATTTTTCGGTGTGCCTGATGTTGCTCCTGGCATGCTCTCCTGCACTCTTCATTGAACCAGGGTAAACCCCTGGTTTAGTGGTAATGGTAGAGTGGGGGATATGCCAGGCCATCAGGTTGCAAATTGTGGTTGAATACAATTCTGCTGCTGTTGATGGCCCATGGCACATCAAGGATGCCCAGTCTTGAGTTGCTAAACGTGTTCGAAGTCTATTCCATTTAGCACGGTGGCATTGTCACTGTGTCATATTTCTTGACATCCGCAAATGCTATAATAGCATCCTGCACACCAAAGTTTAAGTCATTAATAAATATCAAGCAGAGCTGGGGGTCTATTGTCAAGGAAATAAAATCTTAGGACACAGTAAATGAATAATTTTAACATTACTACCAGTGCGCATGTTAGAGACGAATAAATAACTGTGGACCTTAATTTCTGAAGTTCTCCATCGAGTTTTCTTGTGCCATGTTTGGACCCGTGTTTATTCAGTTCTTGGGATATGGATAGGCCAGCATTTATTGCCCAACCCTAATTGCCCTTGAGAAGGTGGTGGTTGGTTTATGGTTTGGTTTCCACTTTCAATACGATTTGGATCCCACCCCCTGGGTAACTTATGGCCTGATCTGGATTGGGGACGTTTCCCGCTATTAATTAGTGGCTAATATCTAAATCCAGTCCCTCGGCCCAGAAGCTGCTCTCTCCTCTTTTGAAAGCGGGAGCTGACCAGTGGCGATTTAACCTCAGGGTCACCACACCTCAGGGTGAGGGGCCAGGGTGAGAAGGCGGGGCCTTCATGAATAACTTCAGCCGGTACGAGGAATCGAACCCCGGCTGTTGGCCTGGCTCCGCATCACGAACCAGCCGTCGGGCCACTGAGCTAAACCAACCCCCGGTACGTACTGAGCTTCTAGGCCAGCACATCCCTCTCTCTTTGGTACAGACTATTCCATCTTATCTTCTCAGGCTGGCGCATGTGGCTGATTCTGTTACTGTTGCATTGCTATCTCATTACCACAACTGTTGTCCGTTATTCCACGTTGACGAGCTGCCTTTTTGAAGCACAGGAGCCCAAAATGATAACAGGGTCAGGATTATTTGTGAAGCTAGTTTCACATTTTTTATTAATTCGCTTTGGGTTTAAATCCATGTCAGCAGGGCACTAGTCCAGGCCTCTGGATTACTAACCCAGGAACATTACCACTGTGCCACCGTCCCCTTATTGTAGGCTAACTGGTAGAGATTGGTTGCGACGGTTAACCAGTAACTCGGTTGTGATTGTGTTGTGTGGTTACCAGGGTAGAAGGTGAACGAGCTGGACTTGCGATTTATCTCCATCTGGCCGTTCCGATATCCTTTGCAACAGCACCCTCTGGTGGTCTGGTACAATCAAACTGCAAACATGGGTTTGCTGTGAAGACGCCTATCGATAGTGTGGCCAGGGTTTTATGGCCCCCAACACAACGTTGTCTCCCACCATCAGATGCGGCGGCCATTTAAATTTCCGTTTACATTGACGGGACTGTAATATCCTGCCAGGCGGGAGGGGCTGTAAAATCCTGGCCCATGCGTAGGGACAAAGGTTTCTGAAACAAAGATGTGCGACTATTTATTTTTTCTTTTATAAATTTAGAGTACCCA
Source organism: Scyliorhinus canicula (assembly GCF_902713615.1). Lineage (NCBI taxonomy): Eukaryota > Metazoa > Chordata > Chondrichthyes > Carcharhiniformes > Scyliorhinidae > Scyliorhinus > Scyliorhinus canicula. The sequence continues at coordinate 15,978,302 of NC_052168.1, forward strand.
ATTCATTTTTTCCAATTACGGGACAATTTAGCATGGCCAATCCACCTAGCCTGCACTTCTTTGGGTTGTGGGGGTGAGACCCACGCAGACACGAGGACAATGTGCAAACTCAACACGGACAGTGACCCAGAATCGAACCTGGGACCTCGGCGCCGTGGGGCAGCAATGCTAACCACTGCGCCACTGTGCTGACCTTAGTTGTGCTACAATAACTGCGATCACCTCTGACAGTGCGATACTCTCTCACTATTGCATTGGACTCGTTCACCTGGATTGCAAACCCAAGTCAATCAAATGGGACTTAAATCAAAGCTACGAATATAAGAGCAGGGAGTTAATGATGGAACTGTATAAAACGCTTCTTAGGGTTCAATCCATAGATAGAATCCCTACACTACAGTAGGAGGCCATTCTGCCCATTGAGTCTGTACCGACCCTCTGAAAGAGCTGAATTGAGGTGTACGAACTGATGAGGGACGTAGATAGGAAGAAACTGTTCCACATAGTAGACGGGTCAATAACAAAAGGGCATAGTTTTAAGTTAAGAGGCAGGAGGTTTGGAGGGGATTTGAGGAAAAATCTTTTCACCCAGAGGACAACCCCCGCTTCTCCCCCCGGCCCTGGCAGAAGCCCCCACCGAGCGGCTCAACTGTCAGCAAACTATGGCAATGTTGGATACTTTTCATACCCATTTCTCTCCCTCAGCAGCCATGGCGCCTATTTCCCAATTTTTGAAACTACAAGTGAAACTTGCCGTGGGTAATTCCACCTGGCGCAGATGGAGCATCGCGGGAGACCTGGTAAATACCGAGCTGGGCCCGCTAATGACATGAAAATTGTGTTTTCTGTATGTGCGTTCCGGACCGCATTGACACTGCTGTCGAGGTGGCAGAGAATTGTGATTTGGCGTCAAATCGGCGCCAGCCGCGATTTTGGCGTCAAAACCAATTCTCCGCCCAATCGCGGTTCTCGATTTCGGCGTCAGCTGACGGAGAATCCCGCCCTATGAATTTCAACAAAGTGAATGGTCAACCACATAGTTTAAATTAGACACAGGGACAGGAGTTTCAATCTTATTTGATGAAATAAAAGGGCTGAAGCGCCTTATACTATAGCCATCGCCCATCCAGGTGCAAGGGTAAGATGGGACGACACTGAAAGTCATGGGACAACATTTAAAATACAGGGATAGAGAAATCATTCAACCTCTGTACATCTTACAGAACTAAGAATCATTGATGTGGTGACATGCATCACTGTAAATATACAAGGGGATAGTGTAAATACATACCATCACTTAGCGGCTTGTTTTTAAAAAAATTTCCTTAAGTGTACAGAAAATATGTAACATGAAAAAAGGGGGATGTGGTGATATGCATCACTGTAAATGAAATGAAATGAAATGAAAATGAAAATCGCTTATTGTCACGAGTAGGCTTCAATGAAGTTACTGTGAAAAGCCCCTAGTCGCCACATTCTGGCGCCTGTCCGGGGAGGCTGGTACGGGAATTGAACCGTGCTGCTGGCCTGCTTGGTCTGCTTTAAAAGCCAGCGATTTAGCCCAGTGAGCTAAACCAGCCCACAAGGGGATAATGTAAATACATGTAGACTAGCTAGACACTAGAGGGAGCACCAGAGACATGACACGCAGACACTCAACCAATAGATCAGTTAGATAGGACACGACCAATGGGCATTCACGATACACACAGAGGTGACACCACCACAGGGGGGCATTACACCAACCCATATATAAAGGACACAACACACATGATCTTCCTCTTTCCAGTGGAGACACTCAGTGAGTACAGACACGGGGTTGATTCAACATCACACCCACCATGTGGAGTGTAGCAGACTGGTTCGTCAGTCTGAGTAGCAATAGAAGGATTTACAATAGTGGCGAACCTGAGTAGGAGAATTGTAAATAGTTTATTAACTGTGTTGAAGTTATCTCCACGTCTGAACCTTCCTTTGTCAAGTGCACATCAAGGAAGCTACTTTTGCTACGCCAAGAGCGTAACAAGACAATAGTTATCAATCATGAAGGCATGCTTACAATTGAAGCCAATCTATAAAGTTGATGAAATTGACGATGATTGCTACAGTCGCACATTCAAGAATTAAATTCCACGTTTATCGACAGACTTGGGAAAGCTGATGACTAATTGCCTTACGAGCTGATGCTAAACCAGTTTGCACGTTGTTGGCCGGTGGAGTTTGATTGATGGAGATGGTGCCACGAGGAATGCAGCAGGAAACAGTTAAATGTTCGACTGCAAAATTCAATAAGTCGGTTTGAATTTGAATTTCCGCCATACTCAATTTCTGGATTACTAAAGGTGATAAATGTTCTACAAAGAACAAAAAACAAATAAAAGTACAGCACAGGAACAGGCCCTTCAGCCCTCCAAGCCCGTACCGACCATGCTGCCCGACTAAACTACAATTTTCTACACTTCCTGGGTCCGTATCCCTCTATTCCCATCCTATTCATGTATTTGTCAAGATGCCCCTTAAACATCGTTGAGGACTGTCAGAGGATACAGCAGGATTTAGATCATTTGGAGACTTGGGCGGTGAGATGGCAGATGGAGTTTAATCCGGACAAATATGAGGTAATGCATTTTGGAAGGTCTAATGCAGGTAGGGAATATACAGTGAATGGTAGAACCCTCAAGAGTATTGAAAGTCAGAGAAATCTAGGTGTACAGGTCCACAGGTCACTGAAAGGGGCAAATCGTTGCTGCTTCCACCACCTCCTCCGGCAGCGAGTTCCAGGCACCCATTACCCTCTGTGTAAAAAACTTGCCTCGTACATCGCATCTATACCTTGCCCCTCGCACCTTAAACCTATGCCCCTAGTAATTGACCCCGCTACGCTGGGGAAAAGCCTCTGACTATCCACTCTGTCTATGCCCCTCATACTTTTGTTGATCTCTATCAGCTCGCCCTTCAACCTATGTCGTTCCAGTGAGAACAAACCGAGTTTATTCAATCGCTCCTCATAGCTAATGACCTCCATACCAGGCAACAGCCTGTTAAATCTCTTTTGCACCCTCTCTAAAGCCTCCACATCCTTCTGGTAGTGTGGCGACCAGAATTGAACACTATACTCCAAGTGTGGCCTAACTAAGGTTCTATACAGCTGCAACATGACTTGCCAATTCTTGTACTCAATGCCCCAGCCAATGAAGACAAGCATGCTGTATGCCTTCTTGACTACCTTCTCCACCCGTGTTGCCCCTTTCAGTGACCTGTGGACCTGTACACCTAGATTTCTCTGACTTTCAATACTCTTGAGGGTTCTACCATTCACTGTATATTCCCTACCTGCATTAGACCTTCCAAAATGCATTACCTCACATTTGTCCGGATTAAACTCCATCTGCCATCTCACCACCCAAGTCTCCAAATGATCTAAATCCTGCTGTATCCTCTGACAGTCCTCATCGCTATCCGCAATTCCACCAACCTTTGTGTCGTCTGCAAACTTACTAATCAGACCAGTTACATTTTCCTCCAAATCATTTATATATACTACGAACAGCAAAGGTCCCAGCACTGATCCCTGCAGAACACCACTAGTCACAGCCCTCCAATTCCCGTACCAGCCTCCCCGGACAGGCGCCGGAATGTGGCGACTAGGGGCTTTTCACAGTAACTTCATTGAAGCCTACTCGTGACAATAAGCGATTTTCATTTTCATTTTCAATTAGAAAAGCACCCTTCCATTGCTACCATCTGCCTTCTATGACCTAGCCAGTTCTGTATCCATCTTGCCAGCTCACCCCTGATCCTGTGTGACTTCACGTTTTATACCAGTCTACCATGAGGGTAGACTTGTCAAAGGCCTTACTGGCCCATATAGACAACATCCACTGCCCTACCTGCATCAATCATCTTTGTGACCTCTTCAAAATACTCTATCAAATTAGTGAGACACGACCTCTCCTTCACAAAATCGTGCTGCCTCTCACTAATACGTCCATTTGGGAGTAGATCCTGTCTCAAAGAATTCTCTCCAGTAATTTCCTTACCACTGACACAAGGCTCACTGGCCTGTAGTTCCCTGGATTATCCTTGCTACCCTTCTTAAACAAAGGAACAACATTGGCTATTCTCCAGTCCGCCGGGATATCGCCTGAAGACAGTGAAGATCCAAAGATTTATATGAAGGCCTCAGCAATTTCCTCTCTAGCCTCCTTCAGTATTCTGGGGTAGATCCCATCAGGCCCTGGGGACTTATCTACCTTAATATTTTTCAAGATGCCCAACACCTCGTCTTTTTGGATCTCAATGTGACCCAGGCTATCTACACACTCTTCTCCAGACTCAACATCCACCAATTCCTTCTCTTTGGTGAATACTGATGCAAAGTATTAATTTAGTACCTCGCCCATTTCCTCTAGCTCCACACATAGATTCCCTCCCCTGTCCTTCAGTGGGACAACCCTTTCCCTGGCTACCCTCTTGCTTTTTATGTACGTGTAAAAAGCCTTGGGATTTTCCTTAACCCTATTTGCCAATGACTTTTCGTGACTCCTTCTAGCCCTCCTAACTTCTTGCTCAAGTTCCTTCCTACTTTCCTTATATTCCACACAGGCTTTGTTTGTTCCCAGCCTCCTAGCCCTGACAAATGCCTCCTTTTTCTTTTTGACGAGGCCTACAATATCTCTCGTTATCCAAGGTTCCCGAAATTTGCCGTATTTATCCTTCTTCTGCACAGGAACACGCCGGTCCTGAATTCCTTTCAACTGACATTTGAAAGCCTCCCACATGTCAGATGTTGATTTACCCTCAAACATCCGCCCCCAATCTAGGTTCTTCAGTTCCCGCCTAATATTGTTATAATTAGCCTTCCCCCAAATTAGCACATTCACCCTCGGACCACACTTATCCTTGTCCACCAGCACTTTAAAACTTACTGAATTGTGGTCACTGTGAGGTTTGCATCCTGCAGTATCAGTATCAGAGTGTCATATTTTCAACCATGACATACAATTTCAATGTATCTGTATCAAGCGATGTCAAGTGTGACAAGTAGCTGTCACATCTCAGAAGTACCAGGATTACAAGTACCGGATGTAAATATTCATAACATCATAAACACATTGGGCGGGATCCCCAGGCATCCCTGAAGCGTGTTTCTCGGCAACGGGAGGTGGCCTGCCGTGTTGGCCACCTACGGGAACTCCTGGTGCCGTCGCTGCCAATGGGATTTCCCATCGAATCCACCCCACGCTTACCGGAAACCCACGGTGGGAATGCTCCATCGGTGGGAACGGAAACCCTCCCTTTAAAAATGCACACTGCTCAAACGCCAGGCTGTTTGTCAACTCGCTGGAGGGGGATTCGATTGGCAGGCTTGGGGGGGGGCGGGGGTGGGGGGAGATGGTGGCGGTCATTTACATAAGAACTAGGAGCAGGAGTAGGCCATCTGGCCCCTCGAGCCTGCTCCGCCATTCAATGAGATCATGGCTGATCTTTTGTGGACTCAGCTCCACTTTCCGGCCCGAACACCATAACCCTTAATCCCTTCATTCTTCAAAAAACTATCTATCTTTACCTTAAAAACATGTAATGAAGGAGCCTCAACTGCTTCACTGGGCAAGGAATTCCATAGATTCACAACCCTTTGGGTGAAGAAGTTCCTCCTAAACTCAGTTCTAAATCTACTTCCCCTTATTTTGAGGCTATGCCCCCTAGTTCTGCTGTCACCCGCCAGTGGAAACAACCTGCCCGCATCTATCCTATCTATTCCCTTCATAATTTTAAATGTTTCTATAAGATCCCCCCTCATCCTTCTAAATTCCAACGAGTACAGTCCCAGTCTACTCAACCTCTCCTCATAATCCAACCCCTTCAGCTCTGGGATTAACCTAGTGAATCTCCTCTGCACACCCTCCAGCGCCAGTACGTCCTTTCTCAAGTAAGGAGACCAAAACTGAACACAATACTCCAGGTGTGGCCGCACTAACACCTTATACAATTGCAACATAACCTCCCTAGTCTTAAACTCCATCCCTCTAGCAATGAAGGACAAAATTCCATTTGCCTTCTTAATCACCTGTTGCACTTGTAAACCAACCTTCTGTGACTCATGCACTAGCACACCCAAGTCTCTCTGAACAGCGGCATGCTTTAATATTTTATCGTTTAAATAATAATCCCGTTTGCTGTTATTCCTACCAAAATGGATAACCTCACATTTGTCAACATTGTATTCCATCTGCCAGACCCGAGCCCATTCACTTAACCTATCCAAATCCCTCTGCAGACTTCCAGTATCCTCTGCACTTTTCGCTTTACCACTCATCTTAGTGTCATCTGCAAACTTGGACACATTGCCCTTGGTCCCCAACTCCAAATCATCAATGTAAATTGTGAACAATTGTGGGCCCAACACGGATCCCTGAGGGACACCACTAGCTACTGATTGCCAACCAGAGAAACACCCATTTATCCCAACTCTTTGCTTTCTATTAATTAACCAATCCTCTATCCATGCTACTACTTTACCCTTAATGCCATGCATCTTTATCTTATGCAGCAACCTTTTGTGTGGCACCTTGTCAAAGGCTTTCTGGAAATCCAGATATACCACATCCATCGGCTCCCCGTTATCTACTGCACTGGTAATGTCCTCAAAAAATTCCACTAAATTAGTTAGGCACGACCTGCCTTTTACGAACCCATGCTGCGTCTGCCCAATGGGACAATTTCTATCCAGATGCCTCGCAATTTCTTCCTTGATGATAGATTCCAGCATCTTCCCTATTACCGAAGTTAAACTCACTGGCCTATAATTTCCTGCTTTCTGCCTACCTCCTTTTTTAAACAGTGGCGTCACGTTTGCTAATTTCCAATCCACCGGGACCACCCCAGAGTCTAGTGAATTTCTAACAGTTTACAGCATCTTTAGACAACTCTGCATGTCCTTCCTCCTCTCACTGCCTCATCAGCCACGGTGCATGTTTCCCGACTTTTAAAACCACAAGTGATGCTCGCCATCGGTAATTCCTCCTATTGGAAGCGGAGTGTCGCGGACAGCCTGGGGGGGGGGGGGTGCCGGGTCAGGCCGTTAATGATACACCAATGGCGTTTGATGTGTGGAGTAGAACACTTTGACACCGTTGTTGAGGCACCGGAGAGTGGCATTCTCTCGGGCGGCCACAATTTCCGCCTCACGCGCGATTCTCTGCCCAATCACGTTTCACGATTCCGGCTTTGCTGGATGGACAATCCCGCCCCAGGCTCTGCTGCGGTCATGAAGGAGCACGGGCGTGAGACCTGCGATCGTGTTGGCTCTCTCAGAGCAAACCACTGTTGGAGTGGGGACCTCAGGCGGATATTACATCCCGTACCTGCTGTGTGAGGCAGGGGTAGTTCAGCGTATGGACGTACAGCAACCCCTCTTGTTTGTCTGTATCCAATATCGCGGTGTGCGTAATTCCGGTTGGAAGCGGAATTTCTTGCCGGCTGCCTTGAACATAGAATATACAGTGCAGAAGGAGGCCATTCGGCCCATCGAGTCTACACCGACCCACTTAAGCCATCACTTCCACCCTATCCCCGTAACCCAATAACCCCTCCTAACCTTTTTGGTCACTAAGGGCAATTTATCACGGCCAATCCACCTAACCTGCACGTCTTTGGACTGTTGGAGGAAACCGGAGCACCCGGAGGAAACCCGCGCAGACACGGGGAGAATATGCAGATCCCGCACAGACAGTGACCCAGCGGGGAATCGAACCTGGGACCCTGGCGCTGTGAAGCCACAGCGCTAACCACTTGTGCTACCGTGCTGCCCGACTTTGATGATCTTTTCAGCCACTATCTGACCCAATTTCCCGTGCCCTGTATTTATCATAGCAACAGAGGTTGGTGATTGTAAGCAGTTCCTCGCAATGTATGTCAGAGAGGGACATGTTGAATATGTCACAGTGGCTATCATCTTATAAAATCTATTCAGCAGTGAGAACACAATGAACCAGACTGAATAATGACTGCAGATTATTTTTCAGGCCTATATTAATATTCATGACACTAAGTGTATTCTATGTCAAGGTTTTGCCTTAGGAAATGCTCAAATTAATACTCATGTTACTTCCCATCTGGCAACTGAAATGGAGCACATTCCTTCTGTCTGGTTCATTTTTCTCTATTTTAACTCCAGTGCAGAATGCCCTATAAATCTGATTCACAGATCGGAGCTGTGATACCGTTTAGTCAGTGAGCATATCTCCTGTAGCAATGATCACAAGATGCCAATCAGAGGCCCAGATGAAAAGGAGAATATGGCTGCAAAGTCAGGGGAGTGTTAGGCAGGTGTGAGGCAAGTAGCAGAGTAGGATGCTGGGGAACGTGGAACAGGAGGCCGGGGGAATGGGAACAGGAGGCCGGGGGATTGGGAACAGGAGGACTGGGGATTCGGAACAGGAGACTTGAGGATTGGGAACAGGAGGCCTGGGGAATGGGGAGCAGGAGGCCTGGGGAATGGGTATCAGGAGGCCTGGGGAATGGGTATCAGGAGGCCTGGGGATTGGGTATCAGGAGGCCTGGGGAATGGGTATCAGGAGGCCTGGGGAATGGGTATCAGGAGGCCTGGGGAATAGGTATCAGGAGGCCTGGGAAATGGGTATCAGGAGGCCTGGGGATTGGGAACAGGAGGCCTGGGGAATGGGTATCAGGAGGCCTGGGGAATGGGTATCAGGAGGCCTGGGGATTGGGAACAGGAGGCCTGGGGATTGGGTATCAGGAGGCCTGGGGAATGGGAACAGGAGGCCTGGGGATTGGGTATCAGGAGGCCTGGGGAATGGGTATCAGGAGGCCTGGGGAATGGGTATCAGGAGGCCTGGGGAATAGGTATCAGGAGGCCTGGGGAAAGGGAACAGGAGGCCTGGGGATTGGGTATCAGGAGGCCTGGGGAAAGGGAACAGGAGGCCTGGGGATTGGGTAGCAGGAGGCCTCGGGATTGGGAACAGGAGGCCTGGGGATTGGGTATCAGGGGGCCTGGGGAATGGGTAACAGGAGGCCTGGGGAATGGGTAGCAGGAGGCCTCGGGAATGGGTATCAGGAGGCCTGGGGAATGGGTACCAGGAGGCCTGGGGATTGGGAACAGGAGGCCTGGGGATTGGGAACAGGAGGCCTGGGGGATGGGTAGCAGGAGGCCTCGGGATTGTGAACAGGAGTCCTGGGGAATCGGTAGAAGGAGGCCTGGAGAATTGGTAACAGGAGGCCTGGGGAAAGGGAACAGGAGGCCGGGGGAATGGGTAGCAGGAGGCCTGGGGATTGGGTAGCAGGAGGCCTGGGGATTGGGTAGCAGGAGGCCCGGGGATTGGGTAGCAGGAGGCCTGGGGATTGGGTAGTAGGAGGCCTGGGGAATGGGTATCAGGAGGCCTGGGGATTGGGAACAGGAAGCCTGGGGAATGGATATCAGGAGGCTTGGGGAATGGGAACAGGAGGCCCAGGGAATGGGTAGAAGGAGGCATGGGGATTGGGAACAGGAGGCCTGGGAATTGGGTAGCAGGAGGCCTAGGGAATGGGAACAGGAAGCCTGGGGAATGGGTAGCAGGAGGCCTGGGGAATGGGTATCAGGAGTCCTGGGAGATGGGTAACAGGAGGCCTGGGGAATGGGTAGCAGGAGGCCTGGGGAATGGGTATCAGGAGGCCTGGGAGATGGGTAGCAGGAGGCCTGGGGAATGGGTATCAGGAGGCCTGGGGAATGGGTATCAGGTGGCCAGGGGATTGGGAACAGGAGGCCTGGGGAATGAGTATCAGGAGGCCTGGGGAATGGGAATAGGAGGCCCGGGGAATGGGTAGAAGGAGGCCCGGGAATGGGAACCGAAGGCCTGGGAGAATGGGAACAGGAGGCCCGGGGATTGGGAACAGGAGGCCTGGGGATTGGGAACAGGCCTGGGGATTGGGCAGCAGGAGGCCTCGGGATTGGGAACAGGAGGCCTGTGGATTGGGCAGCAGGAGGCCTGGGGAATGGGTATCAGGAGGCCTGGGAATGGGTAGCAGGAGGCCTGGGGAATGGGTAACAGGAGGGCTGGGGAATGGAAACAGGAGGCCTGGGGATTGGGCAGCAGAGGCCTCGGGTTTGGGAACAGGAGGCCTGGGGGTTGGGCAGCAGGAGGCTTGGGGTTGGGCAGCAGGAGGCCTGGGGAATGGGTATCAGGAAGCCTGGGAATGGGTAGCAGGAGGTCTGGGGAATGGGAACAGGAGGCCTGGGGAATGGGTAGCAGGAGGCCGGAGGTATGGGTAACAGGAGGCCTGGTGATTGGGAACAGGAGGCCTGGGGAATGGGTATCAGGAGGCCTGGGGAATGGGTATCAGGAGGCCTGGGAGATGGGTAACAGGAGGCCTGGGGAATGGGTACCAGGAGGTCTGGGAGATGGGTAGCAGGAAGCCTGGGGAATGGGTATCAGGAGGCCAGGGGATTGGGAACAGGATGCCTGGGGAATGAGTATCAGGAGGCCTGGGGAATGGGAATAGGAGGCCCGGGGAATGGGTAGAAGGAGGCCTGGGAATGGGAACCGAAGGCCTGGGGAATGGGTATCAGGAGGCCTGGGGGTTGGGCAGCAGGAGGCCTGGTGATTGGGAACAGGAGGCCAGCGGATTGGGCAGCAGGAGGCCTGGGAATTGGGCAGCAGGAGGCCTGGGGCATGGGTATCAGGAGGCCTGGGGAATGGGTATCAAGAGGCCTGGGGAATGGGTATCAGGAGGCCTGGGGAATGGGAACAGGAGGCCTGGGGATTGGGTATCAGGAGGCCTGGGGAATGGGTATCAGGAGGCCTGGGGAATGGGTGTCAGGAGGCCTGGGGAATAGGTATCAGGAGGCCTGGGAAATGGGTATCAGGAGGCCTGGGGAATGGGTATCAGGAGGCCTGGGGAATGGGTATCAGGAGGCCTGGGAAATGGGTATCAGGAGGCCTGGGAATTGGGAACAGGAGGCCTGGGGATTGGGTAGCAGGAGGCCTGGGGAATGGGTGTCAGGAGGCCTGGGGAAAGGGACCAGGAGACCTGGGGATTGGGTAGCAGGAGGCCTCGGGATTGGGAACAGGAGGCCCGGGGATTGTGAACAGGAGGCCTGGGGATTGGGAACAGGAGGCCTGGGGGATGGGTAGCAGGAGGCCTCGGGATTGGGAACAGGAGGCCTGGGGAATGGGTAGCAGGAGGCCGGAGGTATGGGTAACAGGAGGCCTGGTGATTGGGAACAGGAGGCCTGGGGAATGGGTATCAGGAGGCCTGGGGAATGGGTATCAGGAGGCCTGGGAGATGGGTAACAGGAGGCCTGGGGAATGGGTACCAGGAGGCCTGGGAGATGGGTAGCAGGAGGCCTGGGGCATGGGTATCAGGAGGCCAGGGGATTGGGAACAGGAGGCCTGGGGAATGAGTATCAGGAGGCCTGGGGAATGGGAATAGGAGGGCCGGGGAATGGGTAGAAGGAGGCCTGGGAATGGGAACCGAAGGCCTGGGGAATGGGAACAGGAGGCCCGGGGATTGGGAACAGGAGGCCTGGGGATTGGGAACAGGAGGCCTGGGGATTGGGCAGCAGGAGGCCTCGGGATTGGGAACAGGAGGCCTGGGGATTGGGCAGCAGGAGGCCTGGGGAATGGGTATCAGGAGGCCTGGGAATGGGTAGCAGGAGGCCTGGGGAATGGGTAACAGGAGGGCTGGGGAATGGAAACAGGAGGCCTGGGGATTGGGCAGCAGAGGCCTTGGGTTTGGGAACAGGAGGCCTGGGGGTTGGGCAGCAGGAGGCCTGGTGTTGGGCAGCAGGAGGCCTGGGGAATGGGTATCAGGAGGCCTGGGAATGGGTAGCAGGAGGTGTGGGGAATGGGAACAGGAGGCCTGGGGAATGGGTAGCAGGAGGCCGGAGGTATGGGTAACAGGAGGCCTGGTGATTGGGAACAGGAGGCCTGGGGAATGGGTATCAGGAGGCCTGGTGTTGGGCAGCAGGATGCCTGGGGAATGAGTATCAGGAGGCCTGGGGAATGGGAATAGGAGGCCCGGGGAATGGGTAGAAGGAGGCCTGGGAATGGGAACCGAAGGCCTGGGGAATGGGTATCAGGAGGCCTGGGGGTTGGGCAGCAGGAGGCCTGGGGATTGGGAACAGGAGGCCTGCGGATTGGGCAGCAGAAGGCCTGGGAATTGGGCAGCAGGAGGCCTGGGGCATGGGTATCAGGAGGCCTGGGGAATGGGTATCAAGAGGCCTGGGGAATGGGTATCAGGAGGCCTGGGGAATGGGAACAGGAGGTTTGGGGATTGGGTATCAGGAGGCCTGGGGAATGGGTATCAGGAGGCCTGGGGAATGGGTGTCAGGAGGCCTGGGGAATAGGTATCAGGAGGCCTGGGAAATGGGTATCAGGAGGCCTGGGGAATGGGTATCAGGAGGCCTGGGGAATGGGTATCAGGAGGCCTGGGGAATGGGTATCAGGAGGCCTGGGAATTGGGAACAGGAGGCCTGGGGATTGGGTAGCAGGAGGCCTGGGGAATGGGTGTCAGGAGGCCTGGGGAAAGGGACCAGGAGACCTGGGGATTGGGTAGCAGGAGGCCTCGGGATTGGGAACAGGAGGCCCGGGGATTGTGAACAGGAGGCCTGGGGATTGGGAACAGGAGGCCTGGGGGATGGGTAGCAGGAGGCCTCGGGATTGGGAACAGGAGGCCTGGGGAATGGGTAGCAGGAGGCCGGAGGTATGGGTAACAGGAGGCCTGGTGATTGGGAACAGGAGGCCTGGGGAATGGGTATCAGGAGGCCTGGGGAATGGGTATCAGGAGGCCTGGGAGATGGGTAACAGGAGGCCTGGGGAATGGGTACCAGGAGGCCTGGGAGATGGGTAGCAGGAGGCCTGGGGAATGGGTATCAGGAGGCCAGGGGATTGGGAACAGGAGGCCTGGGGAATGAGTATCAGGAGGCCTGGGGAATGGGAATAGGAGGGCCGGGGAATGGGTAGAAGGAGGCCTGGGAATGGGAACCGAAGGCCTGGGGAATGGGAACAGGAGGCCCGGGGATTGGGAACAGGAGGCCTGGGGATTGGGAACAGGAGGCCTGGGGATTGGGCAGCAGGAGGCCTCGGGATTGGGAACAGGAGGCCTGGGGATTGGGCAGCAGGAGGCCTGGGGAATGGGTATCAGGAGGCCTGGGAATGGGTAGCAGGAGGCCTGGGGAATGGGTAACAGGAGGGCTGGGGAATGGAAACAGGAGGCCTGGGGATTGGGCAGCAGAGGCCTTGGGTTTGGGAACAGGAGGCCTGGGGGTTGGGCAGCAGGAGGCCTGGTGTTGGGCAGCAGGAGGCCTGGGGAATGGGTATCAGGAGGCCTGGGAATGGGTAGCAGGAGGTCTGGGGAATGGGAACAGGAGGCCTGGGGAATGGGTAGCAGGAGGCCGGAGGTATGGGTAACAGGAGGCCTGGTGATTGGGAACAGGAGGCCTGGGGAATGGGTATCAGGAGGCCTGGGGAATGGGTATCAGGAGGCCTGAGAGATGGGTAACAGGAGGCCTGGGGAATGGGTACCAGGAGGCCTGGGAGATGGGTAGCAGGAGGCCTGGGGAATGGGTATCAGGTGGCCAGGGGATTGGGAACAGGATGCCTGGGGAATGAGTATCAGGAGGCCTGGGGAATGGGAATAGGAGGCCCGGGGAATGGGTAGAAGGAGGCCTGGGAATGGGAACCGAAGGCCTGGGGAATGGGAACAGGAGGCCCGGGGATTGGGAACAGGAGGCCTGGGGATTGGGCAGCAGGAGGCCTGGGGGTTGGGCAGCAGGAGGCCTGGGGATTGGGAACCGGAGGCCTGGGGATTGGACAGCAGGAGGCCTGGGGATTGGGCAGCAGGAGGCCTGGAGAATGGGTAGCAGGAGGCCTGGGGATTGGGAACAGGAGGCCTGGGGAATGGGTAACATTAATTTGTGCCACACCACTAGGGGGAGCACTTCTTGTACATGAGCACTCAGAAATTTCATGTCAGAGGTGGGTTGGTGGAGGCGGGAAATGGCACAGCTTCTGCTCAATGGCACAATTTTTGTTCCGGGGGTGCGTTGGGAGTTGGAGCCGGGACTTGGGTGTACACCCAGTTTGGAGCCAGCTACAGGAGGTGCCAAATGACAAGGTGGATTGCTTTAAAAGCCTGTACCAATTCTCTGAAACTTTGTCCCAGTTGTTTACTCAATATTAGGCTCTCTATCCTTCACCCCGCACCTCTCCATCCACTCCCCAGTCCCCATTGATGGCAGCTGACAGTGGAGGTTATGTAGTAAAACTGTTACTGACTCATGATGTAAATGCAACTCTTGCCAAGTGATGAACCCCACCCATTCTCAATGGTACCTTATTACACCCCCCCCCCCACTCCGTTATTCATACTCAGCTGACAGCCCGGACTTCCATTAGTTTGTTGAAACAGGAGCACCATAGGGGAAGCATTGATGGCTTGTTTTCTTAGATCTATTTTGGCAATGGTTCAATGTCTATTTACACACGATAAAGTGCTTATTGTTTTGGCTACTGATACTTTAAAGGTCTGGTTGATTGACACTTTAAAAAAATATACTTGAAGCATCCAATTCATTTTTTCCAATTAAGGGGCAATTTAGCAATGGCCAGTCCACCTTTTTGGGTTGTAGGGGTGCGACCCACATGGATATGGGGAGAATGTGCAAACCCCACAGGGTCGGTGACACGGGGCTGTGATCAAACCCAGGTCCTCGGCACTGTGAGGCAACAGTGCTGACCACTGCACCACCGTGACGCCCAGATTGACACGTTTATAGGCACGTAGCAACAACAGCTTTTTAAGGTCAGTTAAATGGCTTTTCCACACATGCAAGCCCGGTAGCACAGTGGTTAGCACGGTTGCTTCACAGCTCCAGGTTCGATTCTCAGCTTGGGTCCCTGTCTGTGCGGAGTCTGCATGTTCTCCCCGTGTCTGCGTGGGTTTCCTCCGGGTGCTCCGGTTTCCTCCCACAGCCCAAAGACGTGCAGGTTAGGTGGATTGGCCATGATAAATTGCCCTGAGTGTCCAAAGGTTAGATGGGGTTACTGGGTTCCGGGGATAGGGTGGAGGCATGGGCTTAAGTAGGTTGCTCTTTCCAAGAGCCGGTGCAGACTCAATGGGCCGAATGGCCTCCTTCTGCACTGTAAATTCTATGATCTATGCCTTTGTTATTATCGGGTTCGTTGGTTCTGTTCAGAGTATATACAGGGGAAAGGGTATGGAAGTGCTCTGATCTCCCCCCTGCTATTCGAACGTGTAATTTTTTCTTGCAGTGATCCAGGATCAGCGAGCCTGGTCTTCATTAGGAAGCGGTGCCAATGCTCCCCTTGTCAAGGTCCGTATCGATCACCTTGCACCAGCTAGTGACCAGTCCCATGCACGTGGTCCTGATGTTGCAGCCTGCCATTCGAAAAGTTGGCACCTTCCTCCTTTTTTCTTTGTTTAATTGGGTTTCCTGGCAGTGTGGTGGATTCCGTCCACTTGCTGAGCAGAGGATCTGAGCTCCGAGCACCGACTGAAGCAGACGGATTGCGGCGGCTCATCACCTCACTAACCGGGGATGGGGTGGGGGATGGGGGGGAAGGGGTTGCCCGATCTGAGGTGGGCAGTGGCTGACCAGAGGGACACGATGGACACTCCCATCGTTGGTGGCACCCGCCCTCTGCACCAATTGATTTGGGCCTATCACTTATAGCTGCTGCCTCCCTGTTGCATTACCATTCTGCAGAAAAACTGGAGTTTTCCCACCAGGATTTGATTCTGGGGAACATTTACGGGGACGTTGGGCTGCCCAAAGGTCAGGGACCTCACTTGACCTTTCAAAGGATTGCAAAGTGCCACATTTGGCACTGGCTTGGTTGCAGGAGCTGCCAGGAAGAGTCAGGGTTTAGAGAACACCAAAGTATATCATGGAGTTCACCTGACCCACAACTTTCAATAGATTTTGGTTATGGGGAGCACAAGGGCCCACTTTACCGGTGTGATGCAACAGAGATCTAAAGTATTTTTAGACAAAAACAATGTTTATTCTATGAATCCAGTTAACATTTTATAAACACACGGTAAACATCTTAGCAACTATCAACTCAAATACTCCCCCCAAAGAATATAGTACTCTATAAGTAACCCTTAGTAACTTTCCTAACAACATTCATAAGCCAAACCCCTTTTTCCTACAAAAACAGTAGGTTTGAATTCCTTACAGAAACAGGTATTACTTTGAAATTATAAAGTGATCTGGAGACATTCTTTAACATGCAGAGAGAGACCAAAATACACCTTCTATGTTTGGATGCAGCTCCCAACTGAAAACCAAAAGTTAAACTCAGAGCCAATGACAGCGTCCAGCTCAAAACGAAAGTAAAAAGCAGAGCCAGAGCCCAGCTCCAGCCACACAATGACATCACTGCAGCCACTTGAAAAGACAAACATTTCTTAAAGTGACATTCCCCTGACGACGTACTCAGACACCAGTCCGCCTTTGGGCTCCGCTCCAGATTTTCTGACAGCGTTTCCTCCCTTAGCCTTCAACTCTCCTGAAATATCCACAAAAGGTAGCGGAGCTAACCGCCCACAGGGGGGGTGGGGGGGGGGGTTTGGTCCCTGAGGGCCATGGTGTGCCAACATGCCAAAGGGCCGGCACACTGCATGTCTGGAGGGATAAACCTCCTCTGCATTCCTCTGACGATTTCACCGGGGGGTCACAATGGACCCAGCTTCCATATGTCACCAAGAGGAGGTGCCCCT
Organism: Scyliorhinus canicula; assembly: GCF_902713615.1. Classification (NCBI taxonomy): domain Eukaryota; kingdom Metazoa; phylum Chordata; class Chondrichthyes; order Carcharhiniformes; family Scyliorhinidae; genus Scyliorhinus; species Scyliorhinus canicula. Next base: position 15,995,048 of record NC_052168.1, read on the forward strand.
GAGGACTTGCCGCTGGAGAGGTTATGTACTGACAGAGAGAGACTCTCCGCCTGGCTGCCTGCCAGCGGTGTGGGTTGAAGCCAGCACACAAAAGCAGGAAGCATGTTAACGCTCTTCACCCACACACTCCGGGCATCACAGTGACCTATTGGAGACCCACTTTAGTTTAACCTGTATATAATTAATAATGCCGAATTGTGTGGCTTGTCACGTAAAGGAAGTGCGAGAAATATATAAAAATAGGCTGTTTGTAAAGATTTCAGAACTGGAGCACATTTAAATCTCTAGCCAGGCATCATGAGATCTGGTCGGGACAGATTTTGATCTTTCAGGAAATCAAGGGATATGGAGAGTGTGTGGGAAAGTTAGATTTATGGCCGATATTCAGCTACGATCATATTGAACGCTGGTGCAGGCTCGAAGGGCCGAATGGCTTACTCCTGTTCCAATTTCTTAGTTTTTCTTATAAGTGTTATCTTTACAGTGTATATCCAGGTACTGTTACATGTGCTGTATATGTGATAAATCTGTGATATCTGATATTCGCTGATTATTGGTTTGGAGAATGAGGTACAAGTATGAACCATTCCATTGCCCTACTCGGTGAACTATATGAGATGGGATGTGTCCACAGAATGAATCAAGGGAGGGAACCTGATATCAGCAGATAGCTGAGTGTTGGTGTTTCTCTCTATGTTTAAACAAAATGAGAACATATAACAAAACATTCAGTCTGTCTTATTTAATTCTGTCACAGTACATTAAGAGTTAAAACAGCAAATATACACACAGACACACACACAAACAGACACGGGCACACACAAACAGACACACACACATACACAAACACAGACACAGGCACACACACACACACACACAGGCAAACACATACACACACACAGACAGAGGCACACACACAACCACACACACACAGACACACACACACACAGACACAGGCACACGCACACACACAGGCACAGCCAAACACACACACAGATACAGGCACACACAGGTGCACCGGCACACAGACACACACAGACAGACACACACACAGACGCACACACACAGGCAAACACATACACACACACAGACACAGACACACACACACAGGCAAACACATACACACACACAGACCCAGACACACACATACAGACACATACCCACACACAGGCACACACACACAGGCACACACATGTGCATACACACACATACACACATGCACAAACACGTGCATACACGCACAAGCATGCACACATACACACATATGCACACATACACACACATGAGCATGAATTCACACATACATGCACACCCAAGCACACAAACACATGTGTACACACACACATGTGCGTGCACACACAAAAGCACTCACACATCACACATATGTGTAGACACACATGTGCATGCACACACACACAAAAGCTCACACACATGTGTAGACACACTTGCATACGCATACACATACAAACACACACAGAGCTTGGGGAGTGGTGACAATTCAAATATAAACGTCTCATGCTGTTTGTTGAAATATTTGTTTAATTGGTCATTTAAAAATATAAATAAATCATTTAAATTTGCTCAGTTCTTGTCATCTTTAAAGTATATCTGTTTGTCTTTATTCACTCCAAGAAATAATCTGAAACATTTAAAAAGAAACAACCAGGGCAGATAACATCTGGAGGTGGTCAAAAATGAGATTCCATTACTCCTTGAGGATAACAGTTAACATAAATTATCCCAATGGTTGAAAATTATTGATTGTTTCCTATGACATTAACTAGTTAAACTTAAAAAGTGCAGGATTTAATTTGTTCTGTTCAGTACGCCTGTCAGCTAAAGACCAAGTCAACGTCTAATGCAGTGTTATTCCGCCACCTTCTGAAGACAAAGAGGATGGCATGAGATCAAGTGAATGGTAAAATCCAACAGCCGAATTAAACAGAAGGGAGTTTTCATTAAATGCAGAGAAATCTACCTATTGTTCAGGCTCACTGCTGGCTCTACCCCAAGAGTTTTTACAGAGCTCAGAAATTTCAGCGATCTTGTGATGAGTGTAAATTGTTATATATTGTATTTTACATTCTGTTGCAGTAGTGTTATTGAAAAACCCTGGTTTAAAATACATACATGCAGTATGACTGCTAAAGTTGTAATAAAGCGTTGTAAAAGGCGCGGTCATGATTGATTCCCACCACTTACTTGGCTACAGATAAAGGGCTAATGGAATTTTGTTTTGATTGCTGGAGATTCCCTGGCATGTAGTTAATTTATGAGACAGTGGTGTATAGTGGCGAGCTAAGGAGGCCATGGAACTTATTAGGACCGTTCTTGTAATTAATAGGAGAAGCCAGGCCTGTCTGTAGTTTTGCAGTCTGTTATAGGATTTTAAGTTGAACAGCAGGTTTGCCAAATACTTTTAGATTGCGTAGAGGTGTACTGGGTCTGTTCTTGAAAGGAACTCCCTTGAAAAGTCTCTACACAATAAAGCAAGTAACCTGTTTTGTTAACTTTATTTATAAGTGCATTTGAACTGTATTGGGTTGCTCAATTGTAATTAGTGGCAGGAGTAGATAGTACGCTCAAATAGTTCCTTTTATTTAAGAACTATTCAACTGCTAATTGTAAAGCTATTTCGTTGATATTAATGTGCTTAATTCTGTGTTTAAATTAAATTTGCTTTAACATAAAGGATATCTATTGGTCAGAGACATTACCCCTGGGGTGAAGTATCCTTTCCTTCCAGTTTAAAAATTTAAACCATTTTTGGGATTCTCGTTCGGTAATATAACAAATATTGCGGTTGGGTCCGGTAACTTAACAATCGGAAATGTTGGGCGGAATGCAACCAAAACATTTTGAATTGTTATTTTGGGCGAGTTTGGCGGCATGTTCCCTGCCAGTGAGTGAGATCCACGCAGCTATTCACCCACTCTTCGGGAGAGATCTAACCGAATTTCAACACGTCCCACGTCGTGCACCTTTCGCTGGGTGTTTCCTGGTGGTTGCAGCACAGAGAAAGGCAACGCTATTGAACTGGACTTTGTTGCAACCTGGAGCCTCAGTGGGGAACGCCCCACCAAGGCCGCACTTAGTCCCGTTTCCTGCACTGAGGGGCTCCACTCACCAGAACTCCTCAATGCGGGAAATTATCGGGATGTCATTTTTAAATTGCGGCATGATTCCCCCGACTCCTCCGACACGACGCCCGGACCCCCCCCCCAAAGACACAACTCACCGATAAGGGGGTCCATGGTGCCACACCTGCATCCCACCTCACATGGGCATGGAACCTCCAGGCATGGTCCCCAGCCATTGGCACAATGTCAGCCTAGCACCTTGGCACTACCAGCCTGGCACCTTGGCACTACCAGCCTGGCACCTTGGCACTACCAGCCTGGCACCTTGGCACTACCAGCCTGGCACCTTGGCGATGCTCCTGTCAGCCAGGCATCAGCACCTGGGCATCTTGGCAGTGCCAGGCTGGCACCCAGGTGGCACTGTCAGTGTGCCAGACTGGCAGTGCCAAGGTGCCTGTGTGGCACCAGCAATGCCAGGATGCCATCCTGCCCAGAGGGCAAACAGCTGGTGGCCTCCGATCCCCTGGGAGGCCCTGCAAGTGCCGTTCCACCGGCTGCCCGTTTGTAGCGACCAGTACTGAATGGCGCTCGCTTAAGCTCTCCGAGGCGAAGGGGTTAGATTCCAACGCCTCGGGTAGATTAGCTGAGCTGTATGTTAGAGTGATACTAGCTGCTCACTCCAATATGCAGATTTGCCAAATATTGATCCCGCCCACAATGGGATTCAGATCGCGACGTCTCACGGGATTCCGTTAGATCTGACAAGGAGTGGCAAGCCGGGTGGGTCCCAGAAAACATCTACCGGCTGCGTCACGCACCCATTCGCCCGAACGGGGGTGCGATAGCCGGTAGGTCGCGTCCTTAAGCCCATTTTTTTGGGCCTTGGGGAATTTCTCCCCCGTCTAGACCGCACTTAGAAGTTTTTAAGCCGTGGCGGACTAAACTCGGGCCTGCTCCAAGATTGGGCGGCCATTTTGAAAGGGTGCTCCGGTCTCTAAGTGAGCTTGAGGGTCGCCCACACCGCCCCCACCTCCAAGTGAAGACATCTCTCACCCGGGCACACTGGCACTGCCATCCTGGCACACTGGAAGTGCCTTTGCCAGCCTGGAAGAACCAAGTTGCCCAGTACTAGTCTTTGGAGACTCCTGGGTGTTTGCAACAGGGCAGGGTGGCACCCTGGCATTCCAGCTCCACCCCCCCCCCCCACCCCCCCAGGTGCCGTGTGGACCAGGACTAAACAGCACCGTGGCAAGGCCTCCCAGGCAAGGCCGGTTTTTCCCGGGCACCTGGAGAATCCGATGAATGCATATTTCAATGAGCTATTAAATATGCTGATCTGCATCTCGCCCTGTGAACACCCTCCCTTTAAAAAAAAAATTTAGACTTCCCAATTCATTTTTTTCCAATTAAGGGGCAATTCAGCGTGGCCAATCCACCTAGCCTGCACATCTTTGGGATGTGGGGGCGAAACCCACGCAAACACGGGGAGAATGTGCAAACTCCACACGGACAGTGACCCAGAGCCGGGATCGAACCCAGGACCTCGGTGCGGCGTGAGGCTACAGGGCTAACCCACTGCGCCACCGTGCTGCTCGTGAACTCCCTCCCTAACAGCACAATGGGTGTACCTCCACCACATGGACTGCAGCAGTTCAAGAAGGCAGCTTGCCCCCACCTTCTCAAGGGCAACTGGGGATGGGCAATAAATGCTGGGCCTAGCCAGCGACGCCCGCATCCCATAAATTAATTAAAAAAAATATGTTACCTGGCCTGCTGGGTATTTCCAGTGTTTTCTGTTTTAATTTCAGATTTCCAGAAGTCGCGATATTTTGCTTTTACCGTTAAAGAGAGCCTGTGGAAGCAGCCTGCGGATAAATATTTTTTTGAACTGAATATAGAAAGAAAGAAAATTGGAGCAGGAGGAGGCCTTTGGCCCTTTGAGTCTGCTCCGCCGTGCAATATGATCACGGCTGATGATCTATTTCATCACCATACTCTGGCGTTCTCACCGTATCCCTTGGCACCTTTAGAGTGTGGAAATATATCTATTTCCTTCTTAAATATAGGACGCAATTCATGGGAGGGTGGTACCCTGACACTCCCTCTGGCATCTCATAGATCATAGAATTTACAGTGCAGAAGGAGGCCATTCGGCCCATCGAGTCTGCACCGGCTCTTGGAAAGAGCACCCGACCCAAGGTTAACACCTCCCCCTATCCCCATAACCCAGTAACCCCACCCAACACTAAGGGCAATTTTGGACACTAAGGGCAATTTATCATGGCCAATCTACCTAACCTGCACATCTTTGGACTGTGGGAGGAAACCGGAGCACCCGGAGGAAACCCACGCACACACGGGGAGAATGTGCAGACTCCGCACAGACAGTGACCCAAGCCAGAATCGAACCTGGGACCCTAGAGCTGTGAAGCAATTGTGCTATCCACAATGCTACCGTGCTGCTTCAACACTGTCAGCCTGGCACCCTTGCAGTGCCTGGGTGCCGGGGCACTGCCACAATGCCAGACTGGCAGTCACAAAGTGCCAGTGCCGGGTCGGCACTTCCAGGGGTCGGGCCCAGGGGGAGCTTTACCCATTAGAGGGCGGGGGCGTGCGAGGGGCGGGGTTCCAGAAGTCTCAGGAAGGTTCTGGGGCGGGGAAACGAAGAGGGGGTCCATAAAGTGTGGGGGAGGGGGGCCTGAAACGGGGGAGTTGTAGAGATCAAGGCTGCCGGTCAAAATGGCGCCCCGATCTGCGAGGAGCCGTTCCTGCCGGCGAGCTGGGCTAAAGTGTGGCCTTGACGGGGAGAAACTCCCCGAGGTCCAAGAAACCCACCAAGTGCCGGGGAATCTCGCCGAAGAACATCCCACCGAATGCGCCTGGAAGCGGACTTAGAATTGTTTCCGCTGAATCGTGGCCATATTCAGCGACCTGGCCTCCTTCAGTGATGGAGAATTCCACTGGTTCACCACCCACTGAGTTGAGCTTCTCCTCGTCTCAGTCCCAAATGGCCCACCCCGTATCCTGAGACTGTGACACATTGTTCTAGACTCCCCCTGCCCCCAGCCAGGGGAACTCCCCCCCCCCACCCTACTTTCACTGCCGCCCCTTCCCCTTCCCTCTCACCCCCCCACCAACTCACCAGTCTGCTCAGGGATATCCATGGCCCTTGGCTGATGTCCGCGTGACCTGGAATTGGTCAGAACCTGACATCCAGTTTTCTTGCATCCTGCTGGGAGGACGGCTTTTCTATCTGATATGGGATCGGACTCTTCTTTCAGGAAAAGGATAGAAGAGGGAGAGAGCGAGAGAAAGGAGAGGAGAGAGAGCGAGACAGAGAGAGAGAGAGAGAGAGGGAGGAGGAGAGAGAGGAGAGTAGAGATAGAGGGAGGAGAAGAGAGAGAAGAGAAGAGAGAGAGAGGAGAGTAGAGATAGAGGGAGGAGAAGAGAGAGAAGAGAAGAGAGAGAGGAGAGAAGAGATAGAGGAGAAGAGAAAGAAGAGAAGAGAGAGAGAGGAGAGTAGAGATAGAGGGAGGAAAAGAGAGAGGAGAGAAGAGATAGAGGGAGGAGAAGAGAGAGGAGAAAGGGGAAAAGAGAGGAAAGAGAAGAGAGGGGAGAAGAGGGGCTGGTTTAGCACACTGGGCTAAATCGCTGGCTTTTAAAGCAGACAAAGCAGGCCAGCAGCACGGTTCGATTCGCGTACCAGCCTTCTCGGACTGGTGCCGGAATGTGGCGACTAGGGGCTTTTCACAGTAACTTCATTGAAGCCTACTCGTGACAATAAGCAAGTTTCATTTCATTTTCAAGAGAGAGAGAGAGGAGAGAGGCTACAGGAAAAGGTGATGGAGTGGGGACTAGTTGAGTTGGTCTTGCAGAAAGCCGGCAGGGACACGATGGGCTCAATGGACTCCATTTGTGCTGTACCAATTCTACGATTCTTCACTCTGGTCATGGCTGTGAGAATTTAACCCCTTTTGTCTGCACTGATGAATGTAGGTTCCATATCATCCCCTCCAAATGAACAGGTGCCAAACACTTGACATCTGCCTGCCCTTGCAACAATCCCGTACACACCTCGGTCCCTGTTTAACAGGGAAGTCATGTACTGCACACTCTCTGCAACCTGCTCCTCTTTCGAAAGGCCCTCAGGAGGCAACTGCAGTGTTCCAACTCCCTTGGAAGCGCGACTCAAAGGCTCCAGCGTCCCCCCGCCCTCCCCCTTGTGCTGGGAAGGATGGAGCAGCGTTCTCGAAAGGTGGCTGAGGTGATTTTTCCAATGGGCTCCTGAGCCATCTCTGAGGATAATTAGGACACAGGCAGCAGTGCGCCTGAGGCCTGTGACGTGCGATTTGAATCAGGGGGCTGAACTGAGTGCTGGCTATCTGGAAATGTCTGAAGTAAATGAGGGCAACGGTTTAAAAAAAGAATACATCCTCGCCTCTTCTTGAGGAACTGCTCTTAATTGTCTCTTTCCTAAGCTATGCACGGAGGAGAAATAATGTAAGGAAATATTGCTATGTGGGTTGCCATTGGCAACAGCAGTTGCCCTCCCACGATTCCTATCCTCGTCTCCTGGGTGCAGTTCTCTGGTTTCTCTTCTATTTGTCCGAATGATGGGTAAATGGAAACTGCTCGGCTGTGGGGAGCATCGCATTCTGCTCATGCCCTTACCCAAGCCGCCACCCTGCCCGCTTCCACTGAGGGAGTGCCACACGGAGGTTCCAAGGTGCAAGCGTGGCATTTCCACTGAGGCCCCGTCAACCCGCTCAAGAAGATGTAAAATACCCTGAGGCACCATGTCAAAGAAGCACAGCGAATCTCTCCCCAGTGTCCTGGCCAATGATCGCCCCTCAATCAAGATTCCAAAAAAGACAGAATCTGGATTTTTATCTCATTTAAAAAAAAAAAAATTTCTTGGGATGTGGGTGCCATAAACAATTATTACCCATCCCTCATTGCCCTTGAACTGAGTGGCAATTAAGAGTCAACCACATTGCCGTGGGTCTGGAGTCACATGTAGGCCAGAATGTTAACATTCATGTCGAAAGGGCAGGGCTGTACTTCTGAGGCTGTATAAGGCGCTGGTCAGACCCCAAATGGAGTATTAAAAAAAAAATTAGAGTACCCAATTATTATTTTTTCCAATTAAGGGGCAATTTAGCGTGGTCAATCCACCTAACCCGCACATCTTTGGGTTGTGGGGGTGAAACCCACGCAGACATGGGGAGAATGTGCAAACTTCACACGGACAGTGACCCAGGTGTTATGGGAGAGGTGTTTTCAGAACCCCAAAATGTATCATGGAGTTCAATCAACCTCCCCCCTTTAATGGATTGTTGCTTTTGAAACACACGGCTTGTTCCCCAGGTGTAGTATTACAATTATGGACAGATGTTTTTTAAAACAAAACAATGTTTATTCCATGAACTCAAATTAACCTTTTAAATTGGATCTCTTAACACTCCTTACTTCAAAGATAACCCCGAAAATAATATAACACTACCCAATCCTGCAAACTGTTCCTTTACACATCCAAAAGACTTAACAAATCCTTCAAACAGAAGCACATTAGATTTATATTCAATACTGAGACCTTTTTACAATTCCGATTTCGCCAAAGGATTAAGAGATTGTCCTTCATGGCAATATCACCAGCAATGCAGCTTTCTTCAAACAGAAACTAAAACTCCCAAAAAAGCAGAAGTGAGCTCAGCTCCCCTCCCCGTGACATCATTTCAGTAATATGATCAGCTTCATTTCTTAAAGATCCAATTCTTAAAGGCACTCTCACATGACACAGGGCTGGGATTCGAACCTGGGTCCTCAGCGCCGCAGTCCCAGTGCTAACCACTGCGCCACATGCCGCCCCTCCCAATTGGAGTATTGCGAGCACTTTTAGGCCCCGTATCTAAGGAAGGATGTGCTGGCCTTGGAAAAGGTCCAGAGGAGGTTCACAAAAATGATCCCTGGAATGAAGTGCTTGTCGTATGTGGAACGGTTGAGGACTCTGGGTCTGTACTCGTTGGAGTTTAGAAGGGTGAGTGGGGATCTTATTGAACCTAACAATCCTGAATAGAGTGGATGTGGAGAGGATGTTTCCACTTTTGGGAAAAACTAGAACCAGAGGACACAATCTCAGACTAAAGGGACGATCCTTTAAAACAGATGAAGGAGAATTTCTTCAGCCAGAGGGTGGTGAATCTGTGGAACTCTTTGCCGCAGAAGGCTATGGAGGCCTCTTCACTGAGTGTCTTTAAGTCAGAGATAGATAGGTTCTTGATTAATAAGGGATCAGGGGTTATGGGGAGAAGGCAGGAGAATGGGGATGAGAAAACTATACACTACGATTGAATGACAGAGCAGACCTGATGGGCCAAGTGGCCTAATTCTGCTCCCATGTTTTATGGTCTTACCAGGTAAGGACAGCAGATTTCCTTCCCCAAAGGACATTAGTTAACCTGATGGGTCTTTATAACCATCGACCATGGTTTCATGGCCATCAATTCCAGACCATCTGCCGTGGTCCCTAAACCATGGCCCCGAAAGCAGTACCCTGGGTCACTAGTCCAGTGACAGTACCGCTACACCACCACCTCCCATGTTGCGCATGGGATCTTGCTGTGTAGAGATTGACTGCCTTCTGAGTATGGAGTTTGACCAGGGTCACTCAGCCCCTGACCTCATTACCGCCTTGGTTCAAACATGGGCAAAAGAGGTGAACTGCAGAGGCGAGGTGAGAGTGACTGCCTTTGACAACAAGGCAGCATTTGGCCAATTGTGGCATCAAGGAGTTTGAGGAAAACTGGAGTGAATGGGAATCAGGGGGGATCAGGCGGAATCTCTCACCCGGTTGGAGTCATACCTGGCACAAAATAAAATGGATGTGATTATTGGAGGTCAGTCATCTCAGTCCTGGGGCACCGATGCAGGAGTTCCTCAGGGTGGTGTCCTTGGCCAAATCATCTTCAGCTGCTTCAGCAATGACCTTCCTCCCATCATAAGGTCAGAAGTTGGCTGATGATTGCACAATGTTCAGCACCATTCGTGACTCCTCAGATACTGAAGCAGTCCATGTCCAAATATAGTAAGACCTGGACTTACATTCGTGCCACACAAGTGCCAGGCAATGCCCATCTTCAGCGAGAAGATCTAACCATCGCCCCATGACATTCAATGGCATTACCATCATTGAATCCCACTTTCAACATCCTGGTGGGGTTACCATTTACCAGAAACTGAACTGGACTGGCCACATAAATACTGTGGCTACAAGATCATGTCAGAGGCTGCCAATTCTGTGGGAGTAGCTCACCTGCTGACTCCTAAACGTCCACCGTCTACAAGTCAGGAGTGTGATGGAATACTCTCCGCTTGCCTGGATGAGCGCAGCTCCAACAACACTCAAGAAGCTCGACACCATCCAGGACAAAGCAGCCTGGTTGTTTGGCATCTCTTCACTCCCTCCACCACCGCCGCACAGTGGCAGCCGTGTGTACCATCTACAAGATGCACCGCAGCAACTCACCAAGACTCCTTCAACAACACCTTCCAAACCCACGACCGCTAACAACTAGAAGCACAAGGGCAAGAGGTGCCTGGGAACCACACCAGCGATGCAAGTTCTCATGGGGGTGGGGAGACGATGGTTATGTCTGTGTGTGTTGGGGGGGGGGGGGGCAGTGGGGCGGTGGTGGGGTGAGCTAGGCATAATAAATACCAGCGAACCACCAATGAATCTATCTACCCACAAAATGGTGCCAATGTGAAACCCACCACCATGAGGTGGCATAGTAGACATGAATTTAATCAATGGATGAGTATTTAAGGGGGAATTAATAGAGGGATATGTTGCTGAGGTGGAGGATCTTGTACAATATTTTCACCTTGGGCCTGTTTCCCTGCTGTAAAATTCTACGTACCTCCATGCCCTGATCGGGGCCCAGTATTGTTCCTGATGTGTTGGGTAAGCTGGGTCTGCGAGGACTGCGTTTGCTGCAGTGGTGAGAGAGCCAGGCTTCCAACACTTGAAGAAATGCAACTCGATTTTATTGAACTCTTAACTATCATACATACTTTAACTGTGGGTTGACACTATGCTGAGTTGACTGGAGACCTGAGGCTAACCTGACCAGACTATCTTACTGCCACATGGTGTTTGTTCTAGTTGCTGCTCACGGGCTCTGACTGTCTCAGAGGCTGCATCCCGAGAGAGCGGGAAAACTAGTGCCCTGGTGTCAATCACTGCCTGTCTGTGCACTATTATGGGCGCGATTCTCTGACCCCCATGCCGTGCGGGAGAATCGTGAGAGGGCCGGGCGAATCATGCCACGCCGCCCTGGCACCCCCCGCGATTCCCCCCCCCCCCCCAAAATGGCATGTCGCGTTTTGCGACAGGACGCTCGGAGAATCGCCGCTCGTCGTTTCTAACACCCGGTCACTGCCGGCGTGAACATCGCGCGACAGCTGCATGTGGGGCCTGTGGGGGGCAGAGGGAGGATCGAGCACCACGGGCGTGCTCAGGAGGTGTCTGGCCCGCGATCGGTGCCCACCGATCGTCGGGCCGGTATCTCTAAAAGACGGACTCTTTCCCCTCCACCGCCCCGCAAGTTTAAGCCGCCATGTCTTGCAGGGCAGCGGAGGGGAAAATGGGAACCGCGCATGCACGGATTGGCTCCGGCCAACCTGCGCATGCGCGGCTGACGTCACTTAGGCGCCGCCGGCCGCGTAATTCCGGGCGCGCCGCTTTGACGCAAGCGTCACGGCCCGGTGCGCAAAATTCACGCGCCGCCGCTCCTAGCCCCCTGGGGTGGGGGGGGGGAGAATAGGGGGCGAGGAGCGGCCTCCGACGCCGGAGTGAAACACTCTGGGTTTCACTCCGGCGTCGGCTGTTTGTCTCCCTTTGGGAGAATTGCGCCCCATATACCTGTGTGTATATTATGACATCTCCCCCTTTTTTTTACTTTAAAAGAAAATGTGTGCAGGTCAATAAATAGTGAGTGTGTGTGTACAGGAGCCTGACTATATACAAAGTATGTTCATGTATTTACATGGGAAGGTGTCTCGTGCAGATAGAGGCAGACAATAAATTAGGAAAAAAAACCAATATGTACAGATGTGTAAACGGATCACAAGGTAATGTAACATTCAGTCTATAAATTCAGTCTCTGTGGTGGGCGATGAATTCTGGTTGACCGCCTCAAGGGTGGGTCAGGGGCCGCCTGCACTGGAACGGGCGGAACTGCCTCCAATGTAGAGGTCGGTAAAATAACTGGCAGATCGGTGGCCTCATGGAAGGGCGCGTCCTGAGGAACCAGCATGCGAGGCGGGACATCACGTTCAGGTGGCGGGCGTGGAAGTAGCCGCAGTGCCCGCCTGTTACGCCGAGGAAAGGAGCCATCAGGCATGCGAACGAGGAACGATCTCGGGGCCACTTGCTTGACCACCACAGCTGTGGCAGACCAGCCACCGGCAGGCAGCTGAACACGAACACGGTCAGCAGGGACCAGAGCGGGGAGATCTGTGACGTGGGTGTCGTACACCGACTTGGGCCCGAGACTGTTGCATCCTCTGCAGGACCGGAAAATTGTCAAGGTCCGGAAAATTGTCAAGGTCCGGAAAATTGTCAAGGTCCGGGGTGTGGATCGCCGGCACCGTCGTTCGCAGTGTGCGGTTCATTAGGAGCTGCGCTGGGAAAAGGCCAGCGGACAAAGGAGTCGCCCTGTAGGCTAACAGCGCCAGGTGGAAATCAGAACCCGAGTCAGCAGCTTTGCACAACAGTCTTTTAACGATGTGGACCCCCTTTTTCAGCCTTCCCATTCGACTGGGGGTAGTGGGGGCTTGAAGTGACATTTCTAAAATTGTACAGCCAGGCAAAATCCGTCCACTCCTGGCTGAAGAAGCACGGGGCCATTATCAACCATAACTGTAAGTGGGATCCCATGCCGGGCAAAAGTCTCCTTGCACGCCTCGATTACTGTTGCTGATGTGAGGTCAGTCAGTCTGACCACCTCGGGGTAGTTGGAAAAGTAGCCCACTAGGAGGACATAGTCTCGGCCCTTTGCATGAAAGAGATCAACACCAACATGGGGAGGACACCGGTTCATGCGGCTGTAGAGTCTCTTTCGGCTGAGCCGGCTGGAACCTTTGACACGTTGGGCAATTGAGGACCGTGTTGGCGATATCCTGGCTGATGCCTGGCCAGTATACTGCCTCTTGTGCTCGACGGCGACACTTTTCGACCCCCAGGTGACCCTCGTGGATTTGGGTGAGGACCAGCTCTCGCATGCTCTGTGGGATTACTATCCTGTCCAGCTTCATTAGTATGCAGTCCACTACCGCTAGATCGTCCTTTACATCATAAAACTTTTGCCAACCATCCATGGGATGTCGAATGACCCGCTGGAGCAAAGGATCCCTGGCCGTCTCCTGACAAATTTCCACGACCCTTTCATCAGTGGCCGGAAAGTTGGAGGCACAAAACTTCACCTGAGCGACTATCTGACAGACAAAGTCCGACTGCTCACACGGCGTGGTGATGGATCTAGAGAGTGCGTCGGCCACAATGAGCTCTTTGCCCGGGGTGTAGACCAGGTCGAAATCGTAGCGGCGGAGTTTGAGGAGGATACGTTGTAGCCATGTCATTGAGGTCTTTTGGATGATGTGAACCAATGGCCTGTGGTCTGTCCCGACCGTGAATTTGGGGAGTCCATACACATAATCATGGAACTTGTCAATCCCTGTGAGGAGGCCATTCTTTTTCAATCTGAGCGTATCGTTGCTCAGTAGGTGTCATGGCTCTAGAGGCATACACAACTGGGGCCCAGGAGGAGGATTCATCCCGCTGGAGGGGTACTGCCCCAATGCCAGTCTGGCTCGCGTCGGTGGAGATCTTCGTCTCCTCGGTGGGGTTGAAAGACGCCAGGACCGGGGCCTTGGTGAGCTTCGCCCTGAGCTCACGCCACTCTTGCTCATGAGCGGGGAGCCACTGGAAGTCCGTAGTTTTTTTGACGAGATGGCGGAGGGCTGTGGTGTGTGATGCAAGGTTGGGGATAAACTTCCCAAGGAAGTTGACCATCCCTAGGAAGCGGAGGACTGCCTTCTATTCCTCCGGGGTCTTCATGGTGTTGATCGGCGACACCTTCTCTGCATCTGGCTGCACACCAAACTGCAAAATGTGGTCGCCAAGAAACTGATTTCTGATTGACCGAACGAGCATTTGGCTCTATTGAGTCGGAGGCCATGTTCGTGGATCCTGTGGAACACTCGCTTGAGGCGATCGATGTGCTCCTGAGGAGTTGTGGACCAGATAATGATATCATCGACATACACTCTCGCCCCCTCGATGCCCTCCATCATTTGCTCCATTATGCGGTGAAACACCTCTGAGGCGGAGATGATGCCAAAGGGCATTCGGTTGTAACAGTAGTGACCGAACGGGGTGTTAAATGTCCACAGCTTTCGACTGGACGCGTCCAGCTGTATTTGCCAAAACCCCTTGGAGGCATCCAGCTTCGTGAAAAACTCGGCGTGAGCCATTTCGCTGGTGAGCTCTTCTCGTTTAGGGATAGGGTAGTGTTCCCTCAGGATGTTACGGTTCAGATCTTTGGGGTCGATACAAATGCGAAGTTCCCCTGACGGTTTTTTGACACAAACCATGGAGCTAACCCAGTCCATGGGTTCCGTGACCTTAGAAATAACGCCCTGGTCCTGGAGGTCTTGCAGCTGCTGCTTGAGGCGGTCCTTAAGGGGTGCCGGCACCCGACACGGTGCATGAACCACAGGTATGGCATTCGGCTTCAACAGTATCTTGTATCGGTCAGGGTCGGTGCCCATACCTTCGAAGACGCTGTGGTACTGCGCTATGATGTCATCGAGTTGGGCTTGGAAGTTGACATCTGGCGAGGCTGTTGCCTCTGCGGACGACATGGTGTGAACCCGCTGCACAAGGTTCAGGAGTTTGCAGGCCCGAGCACCGAGCAGGGAAGCTCTGTCACGCCCGAGCACCGAGCATGGAAGCTCTGTCAGGCCCGAGCACCGAGCAGGGAAGCTCTGTCAGGCCCGAGCACCGAGCAGGGAAGCTCTGTTGGTTCCTACAATTTCAAAACGCAGCGTCGCTTTTGAAGAACGATGGGACACCGTAAGCTGGCATGAGCCACTGGCAGCAATGGCATTGCCATTGTAGTCGAGGAGCTGGCAGGCCGGTGGATGAATGCCTGGCTTGACGCGGATGGTGTCAAGGTCAGATTTTCAAATAAGGTTCGCTAAAACGCCGGTGTCTAGCCTGAAGCGTATCCGAGTCTTGTTGACTGTAAGGGTGGCACACCACTCGTCGTCCGGATCAATGCTCATTACTGGGAGTTGCTTCACCACCTTTGCTGAAGGCAGCGTATGCTTGGTGATGATGCCCACCCGGAATGGGGATGTCAGGCCCTCGGTGTCGGGATCTGGAAGAATATCGGAGTTGGAGTCTGCAACGGGTTGCTGTACTGACGAGACGCTCCTGCGCTGCGGCTGGGATCGCTGTGCGTTGGGCAGTGGAGAAGATCTGCACAGGGCTGCGTAGTGGCCAAGCTTGCCACACTGGAAGCAGCGTCGAGATTTCGCGGGACATTGCCGCTTTAAATGGGCGGAGCCACAGTTGTTACACGTCATGGCGCCGACGTGAGGATGCTCCGTGCGCCACCGCGCATGCGCAGTGCGGTTGAACAACGTGCGCAGCTGCACAGTTCTGTCGTCGACCTCGCCGTCCTCTTGGTCGTGGCGCGCATGCGCAGGAACCCGGGAAAAACGCTTGAAATGGCCGCCCTCATCCAGACTCAGGCCCTGGAGCTGTTTGATGGCCTGCACCCACTCCGCATCGTGGGGGTTTTGCCGTGTCGTTTCTGCCGCCTTGATATGGGAGTACCGGTTGTTAGCGTGCTCGTGGAGGACGCATATTTCGATGGCGATGGTAAGGGTGAGCTGCTTAACTTTAAAGAGCTGCTGGCGAAGGGGATCGGCGTGGACCCCGAAAACGATCTAGTCCCGGATCATGGAATCGGAAGTGGAGCCGTAGTTACAGGATTGCGCGAGGATGCGGAGATGGGTTAAGAAGGACTGAAAATGTTCATCCTTACCCTGAAGCCTCTGCAGGAACACATAGCGTTGAAAGCTCTCGTTGACTTCGATGTCACAGTGGCTGTCAAACTTCAGCAGGACTGTTTTAACTGTCCTCGCCTTCAGCAAAGGTGAGGGAGTTAAAGATGTGGATAGTGTGGTCCCCGGCTGTAGACAGGAAGAGAGCGATCTTCCTGGCATCCGATGCGGCTTCGAGGTCGGTGGCTTCGAGATAGCGCTGGAACTTCTGCTTGAAAACCTTCCAGTTTGCACCGAGGTTGCCGGCGACGCGGAGCGGCGGGGGGAGGGCGGACGCTGTCCATGTTACCGGATGGCTGATCGCTGGTCAAAGGCAGATTATCTCAAGGTAGGTCCGTCAAACTCGAGCATGACTCACTGGTACCATGATGTGTTGGGTAAGCTGGGTCTGCGAGGACTGCGTTTACTGCAGCAGTGAGAGAGACAGGCTTCCACCATTTGAAGAAATGTAACTCGATTTTATTGAACTCTTAACTACCATACATGCTTTAACTGTGGGTTGACACTATGCTGACTTGACTGGAGACCTGAGGCTAACCTGACCAGACTATCTTACTGCCACATGGTGGATGTTCTAGTTCGGGGGTGGGTAATCTACGGCCCGCGGGCCGCATGCGGCCCGACAATGGTTTTTATGCGGCCCGCCAATGAGGTGCCCGGAATCATTTTTTAAAAAATAAATTTAGATTACCCAATTATTTTTTTTCCCCATTAAGGGGCAATTTAGTGTGGCCAATCCACCTACCCTGCACATCTTTGGGTTGTGGGGGTGAAACCCACGCAGACACGGGGAGAATGTGCAAACTCCACACAGACAGTGACCCAGAGCCGGGATCGAACCTGGGACCTCAGCGCCGTGAGGCGGTTGTGCTAACCACTAGGCCACCGTGCTGCCTTGGGTGCCCGGAATCATAACAGGCATTTTTGAAAAGCCGCCGGGGAAAAGCCGCTGAAGTAAATGCGCTTATTCAATAAGCGCATTTACTTCAGCGGCTTTTCACCGGCGGCTTTTCAAAAATGCCGGTTATGATTCCGGGCACCTCATTGACGGGCCGCATAAAAATGCGCGTAGTGGGGTGGATAGAATAGAACAGTACAGCACAGAACAGGCCCTTCGGCCCTCGATGTTGTGCCGAGCAATGATCACCCTACTTAAACCCACGTAACCCGTATACCCGTAACCCAACAATCCCCCCATTAACCTTACACTACGGGCAATTTAGCATGGCCAATCCACCTAACCCGCACATCTTTGGACTGTGGGAGAAAACCAGAGCACCCGGAGGAAACTCACGCACACACGGGGAGGACGTGCAGACTCCACACAGACAGTGACCCAGCCGGGAATCGAACCTGGGACCCTGGAGCTGTGAAGCATTGATGCTAACCACCATGCTACCGTGAGGCCCTCTGTGTGGGGCTGTCTCATTGGTCGGTTTAGTTGGGTGTGCGACCAATAGGAGTCCAGGTTACAAACAATAAGCCTCATTATTGTTTGTAACCTGGACTCCTATTGGTCTCACACCCAACTGATTTAGCTCACTGGGCTAAACCGCTGGCTTTTAAAGCAGGCCAGCAGCACGGTTCGATTCCCGTACCAGCCTCCCCGGACAGGCGCCGGAATGTGGCGACTAGGGGCTTTTCACAGTAACTTCATTGAAGCCTACTCGTGACAATAAGCGATTTTCATTTCATTTCATTTCAATAAGGCAGCCCCACTCATCCACCCCACGACGCGCGTTTTTATCGTTGACTCGGCTGGGCTGTGCTTCTGTCAGTGTTAAGGATCAGCACAAGCAACTTGACACCTGATTTCAACAAACTGGTAAATGACTGCAGTCAGATGCATCATTCTCATTGACATTGTTCTGTTACTTACTGAGTTACTTTGTTTTTCAAATAAATGTGCTTTTTTTTCTTTAAAGACCTTTTATTTTGGCTATTTAAAATATTAATTATTTCACTTAATATACTATGCGGCCCTTTAAAATTGTGAATTTCTGAATGTGGCCCTTGCACAAAAAGTTTGCCCACCCCTGTTCTAGTTGCTGCTCACGGGCTCTGACTGTCTCAGAGGCTGCATCCCGAGAGAGCGGGAAAACTAGCGCCCTCTGGCTTTATAGTGGTCGTGCCCTGTCTGGTGATTGGCTGCTGTGTTCTGTGTGCTCACTGGTCATCCTGTGTGTCAATCAATGCCTGTCTGCACACCATCATATAACTGTGTGTATATTATGACAGTTCCCTATTTCCTTGTGCAGACCCTTGGCTGTGGGCCGAGATTAGCCTGAGCTGCCATACCTCACAGGGTCCATGGTGTCACAGGGCAGCCCGTATGGCCATGCCAGCGTGCCCGCCGGCTTTCGAAATGAGGGCGGGAAGGGAGAAATTGCACCAAAAGAAGTTTGCTTTCCCATTCCCGCAGATAGGCACCAACCGATCCTGCTGCGTAGGGCCATGCTCTACCGAAGGTGGCCCTTCAGCCCCTCACGCCTGTGCCAGCCCATGTGCTGAAAGTTCTGCTGGGATTTGAACCCAGGATTGCATGTTTGCTTTTAGCGTTGCGCCGATAGCCCCTCTTGACTGTATTCATTGGCTCCAGTCTACGGAACCGCTCACCCTCAGCAACATCCCTCCACCAGCTGCTGCTGCCGAATAGCCCATTGCCCGAATGACTGGTTTGCTGCAGGTTACACCGATAATTGCTATCCGGGAAAGCGGTGCCCTGACTGTGCGGATCAATGGCACAGACATCAGAAAGATGACCCACTTTTTGTCATCAACTATTGCCATGGATACGAGGAAATTATTGTCATCAGATCTCTCCCCTGCTGCAGGCAGACAATTTAAAACAGCGCTCGTGGATAGCAACCGAGAAGGCAGTGCAGAAATGGAGAAGCGTTTTGCATTTCTATAGCGCCTTTCATGACCGCTAAATGTCACAAAGGGCGTTGCAGCCAACAAAGTACTGTGGATGTGTTGTCACTGGTTCAATGCCAAGGAAATGGCACAGGTTGGTGCACAGCAAGCTGCCGCTAACGGTAATGTGACGCGCACCAGGTTACCTGTTTCTGTGATGTTGGGGCAGAATCTTACACCCCCCCCCCTTCCTGGCTGCTGGGATTTTCCATTCCCGTCGAGAGTCAGTGGAGGCTTCGCCTCGCTTTCCGGCCACGCCCCTGTGGGGCGACAGGGCTGCCATATCCCCCCCGTTGGATGAGCCGGGGAACAGGGGGCAGGGGGAGGGAGGGGGGAAGAGAACTCCGCTGCTGTCTTCCCAGGTGGCGCCATGGGATCCTCAACATGCACTGGAGAGAGCAGAGCTGGGCCTCACAGCTGGACTGCAGCAGTCGCTCAGTGTTACTCCGGAGGGGTCGCTTCGCGTCCGCGCTCAAGTGGCCTTTGAACCCACGACTTTTCAACTCGGAGGGAACGGCATGACCTACTGGGTCATTACTGACCCCCTTATTGCAAGGGACTCTCAAAGGGCGGCGGCGCAGTGGCATAGTGGCTAGCAATGCTGCTTCACAGCGGTTAGGGACCCAGGTTTGATTCCAGCCTCGGGGTGACTGTGTGGAGTCGGCACGTTCGCCCCGTGTGTGCGTGGGTTTCCTCCGGATGCTCTGGTTTCCTTCCAAAGGCCGAAGATGTGCAGGTTAAGGTGGATTAGCCCTTACTGTCCAAATGGTTAGGTGGGGTTATGGGGATGGAGTGTGGGTAGTAGGGCTAGAAAGGGTGTTCTTACAGAGTATTGGTGCAGACTCAATGGGCCGAATCGCCTCCTTCTGCAGATTCTACGGTTCTGTGAATTTGTTGGTCAGGTGCTAGAGGGCGGCACGGTAGCACAGTGGTAAGGGATTAAGGGCTTCATCCCTTTGCTGCTAGTATTAATCCAGTGTTGGGTGGGTAGGGGGGATCACCATGAGGGAGTGTAAGCTGCACGGTAGCTCGGTGGTTAGCACTGTTGCTTCACAGCACCAGGGGTCCCAGGTTCGATTCCTGGCTTGGGTCACTGTCTGTGTGGAGTCTGCACGTTCTCCCCGTGCCTGCGTGGGTTTCCTCCGGCTGCTCCGGTTTCCTCCCACAAATTCCAAAAGATGTGCTGTTAGGTGAATTGGACATTCTGAATTCTCCCTCTGTGACCCGAACAGGCGCCGGAATGTGGCGACTAGGGGCTTTTCACAGTAACTTCATTGCAGTGTTAATGTAAGCCGACTTGCGACAATAAAGATTGTTCTTATTAGCATGCACACACTGGGACAACCCATTCCAGAACCAGGTGGAAGGTGCAGGAAACAATGAAATGGCAACTTTGTGAGTTGTTTCGAATTGATTTATTGAATGTAGAATGAGACTGATTCTAATTTCCTTCGTTACGGAGGCAAATCCTCCTCTGTGCCTCCACTGTGGCAACCACTGAGGTACAGGACACAATCTGTCTTTTCAGACACAAGAATCCGCCAGCCATCCACTCCAGCAGCTGCATATTCTCAAGGCATCCGGGTTGGGCCAAGGCAGACCCTAACTACCCACCGACCCTCTCCTCTGTTTCGATGCCCCCTCGCCAGAAATGGCCACTGCACCTGGTGGCGCCGTTGAGTCGCAGCTCTCTGATTGGATGGCCAGCTCTTTGGGTGGGACAGCAGCCCCAGTAGCAGCCACGTAATTGGCCGCCAGTGCTGCCAACATGGCGGCAGAGGCAGGACTGGTAAAGCTCCAGGATTTCCTCCCCAGATTGGAAAGATTTTTAATGCCCTCCGACTGTCGCAAAGCCCAGGACTAAATCACAAGGTGCAAAATTGTTAGCGGCTCTGATCCTGTAACCTTCTCTCCGCGCGCGATCTGAATTGAACAACTGCGATGAAACCACCCACTCCTAAACCTGGCACAGGTTCAACTGTAACTGTGGGCCTGCTTTTCTGCTCCCTGAGAGATCAGGCTGTGAACTTCCTTTCATTTATTTCAAGGGCCATTAAATCATGGGTTGGGGAGCGTGCGATTTCCTGAGATACACACAGGATCAATGCCTTGAAGCGGAAAATCGCCCCATAATGTCGCACGCTACAACCCATCGCATTCTCTGAACAATGAGGAAAACCTGCAGTCTGCGAGAGTGGAGAGAAAGAAAGAACCTACATTTATAGGGGAGGTGATGGCATGATGCTAATGTCACTTGTTGTGAGGATGCGTTTTTTTTGAAAAAGCCAAAGATAGATTGTTAGTGCCTTTTTTCTGGCTGGATTTTTATAAACTGTAATCTTATTAAGAGAATGCGGGATTGCTAGCCAGCCTGAGTAAACAATCTACATTCTACCCAAATGGGATGTAAACATAGAACATAGAACAGTACAGCACAGAACAGGCCCTTCGGCCCTCGATGTTGTGCCGAGCAATGATCACCCCACTTAAACCCACGTAACCCGTATACCGGTAAACCAACAATCCCCCCATTAACCTTACACTACGGGCAATTTAGCATGGCCAATCCACCTAACCCGCACATCTTTGGACTGTGGGAGGAAACCGGAGCACCCGGAGGAAACCCACGCACACACGGGGAGGACGTGCAGACTCCACACAGACAGTGACCCAGCCAGGAATCGAACCTGGGACCCTGGAGCTGTGAAGCATTGATGCTAACCACCATGCTACCGTGAGGCCCCAAACACTCAAATTCATCCCGCTCGGTAAGGAATTTGCAAGATCCCGGGCTGGATTCGCTGATTTTGCGGCTAAGTGGCGACGCTGGTGTGGGAACTGTGGCGTTTTACGATGCCAAAATCGGCGTCAAACCCTCACCGATTCTGGGACCGGCGAGGGGCTGGCAGCTGCTCTGGGTAAAGCCCCCGGCTCCCACACCAAATACGTCCGGATAATGGCCGGATCCGTGGCCGCGAATACGCTCGGTGACGACCTGCGGCAGTCCCGCCGTACAACAGGGAGTCGGCCATGCGCGGACCTGACCTGTCAAATACTGTCAATCCCTGCCCACCCCCCCCCCCAATCCAGTCCCCCCAGCCCTTGCAAACCCCCCCCCCCCCACCGCCAGCAGCACGGCTCCCGGCCGACTGTGGCGGCGCCGGGTTCCCAACCGCTGAGACCACACTTCAACCGCGCGGTTGGGAACCCGGCCCATTGGGAGCAAAGCATCGTGGGAGGGCCTTCCAATGATGCGCCAATGCTGTCCCCATGGCGTGAGGCGCTGACCCCATTTTAGAGGGGGCGGAGAATAGAAAACCGGTATCAAATCGCATCACCCCCCCCCCCCCATTTGGGCCTCGGAAGAGATTCTCCACCTGATCGCCGATTACAATATCGGCGTCGGGCAACGGGGAATCCAACCCCCCCCCCCCCCCCCCCCCCACCCCGCCCCCCCCCCCCCCCACCTCTGTTGGCTTTCACATGATCTTGAGACTCGTCAAAGGTTTCTGAGATGAGACAGCAGAATGCCATTACCTGTCCTACGAAACGACGGCTGGAATTTTCCACCCCCCCCCCCCCCCCCGGAGAAGTCAGCGAAGCTTCCAATGACTCGCCGCATTTCCCAGCCCCACCTCCTCCGCGTCGGGGCCATGAAATCCAGCCCAATGGCTGCAACAGATAGGGCAACCAAATTCCTCTGAAATATACAGCCAACAGGGCTTTTAAGAAGTGGTGTACCAAGTCAGAGAGAGGAAATCAGAGCAGAGATCAGAAGGATATACGGAAGGGGTGCCAGGAGCCATTTCTCTCTTTCTCGGAAATATTGTGCACGGATGCTGCAGAGTAACCATCCTGAGAAGGGAAAACTATTGCAAACCAAAATCTTCGATAATAAAATGTGGACATAGTTCCAAATGGCTGCACCCAGAAGACAACTGAGCAAAATGGCTGCAACATGAAATCACCGCATCGAGACAAGCCAAAGGGCAGTTAACCACTTATTTCTTCAATTATTTATTTTTGAAACCAATGTAAAAAATCTTTAAGTCTATCCTTGCATTCCACCATCTGTACTACGGCATGGGTGGGGGCCCAGGGGCTGGGTGTGACGAATGAACTAAAGTTGGGAGGTAGCATCAAGGGACCTTTCTTGTGCTATGATTTAAACTCAGAAAATCTGTCTGATCAATTCGTTATGGGCAGCACGGTAGCATGGTGGTTAGCATAAATGCTTCACAGCTCCAGGGTCCCAGGTTCGATTCCCGGCTGGGTCACTGTCTGTGCGGAGTCTGCACGTCCTCCCCGTGTGTGCGTGGGTTTCCTCCGGGTGCTCCGGTTTCCTCCCACAATCCAAAGATGTGCGGGTTAGGTGGATTGGCCATGCTAAATTGCCCGTAGTGTCCTAAAAAATAAGGTTAAGGGGGGGATTGTTGGGTTACGGGTATAGGGTGGATACGTGGGTTTGAGTAGGGTGATCATGGCTCGGCACAACATCGAGGGCCGAAGGGCCTGTTCTGTGCTGTACTGTTCTATGTTCTATGTTATCATCTGAAGGTACATCCTCACCAAATTCACAACTAAACTTTGTTACAGCCAGTCCTGGAGTGGTAAATTAGGGGAGGCAATTTCTAACCCGCCTCATGTGGTTGTAACACACTGGACCAATGCTCCAGGGGCCCAGGCTAATGCTCATGGATCCAAATCCCAACATGGGGCAGCTGGTGGAATTGAAACTCAATTAATTGAAAGAAAGATCTGGGCGGCGGGATTCTCCGCCGGCGGGACGCTCCGTTTTGCCGGCAGCCCGGGGCTTTTCTCGACGGCGTGGGTCTGCCCCACAATGGGAAACCCCGTTGACCGGCCGGAGTAACGGAGCATCCCGGCGGCGGGGTGAAACAGAAACGTGGCGGGGCAGAGAATCCAGCCCCTGGAAGTTTTCAAAGATTCATTCATGGGATATGAACGCCCCTTCACGCCCCTGTACTTTGCGAAAAGTACAGCACAGGAACAGGCCCTTCGGCCCTCCAAGCCCCTGCTGACCATGCTGCCCGACTAAACTAAAATCTTCTACACTTTCTGTGTCCGTATCCCTCTATTCCCATCCTATTCATGTATTTGTCAAGATACCCCTTAAATGTCACTATCATCCCTGCTTCCACCACCTCCTCCGGCAGCGAGTTCCAGGCACCCACTACCCTCTGTGTAAAAAAACTTGCCTCGTACATCTCCTCTAAACCTTGCCCCTCGCACCTTAAACCTATGCCCCTTAGTAATTGACCCCTCTACCCTGGGGAAAAGCCTCTGACTATCCACTCTGTCTATGCCCCTCATAATTTTGTAGACCTCTATCAGGTCGCCCCTCAACCTCCGTCGGTCCAGTGAGAACAAACCGAGTTTATTCAACCGCTCCTCATAGCTAATGTCCTCCATACCAGGCAACATCCTGGTAAATCTCTTCTGCACCCTCTCTAACGCCTCCACATCCTTCTGGTAGTGTGGCGAACAGAATTGACTATACTCCAAGTGTGGCCTAACTAAGCTGCAACATGACTTGCCAATTCTTGTACTCAATGCCCCGGCCAATGAAGGCAAGTATGCTGTCTGCCTTCTTGACTACCTTCTCCACCTGAGTTGCCCCTTTCAGTGACCTGTGGACCTGTACACCTAGATCTCTCTGACTTTCAATACTCTTGAGGGTTCTACCATTCACTGTAGGCCAGACTGCGTAAGGGCGGCAGATTTCCTTCCCTAAAGGACATTAGTGAACCAGATGGGCTTTAATGACAATCATTTCATGGTTATCAAGAGGATTTTAATTACAGATTTTTACTGAATTCAAATTTCACCATCTGCCGAGGCAATTTACTACTGGTTCCCTCTCTAGCCAGAACCACCCTGGTCAGCTCTATTTATATAGCTGCACTGCTAATGATTGCCCCTCATTGGGGGAGCTCATATTCCCCAAGGTAACCCTTCCGTGCCCAGTGGGCACCACAGGAGTTAGATTATTTTATTGACCTCGTTTTTCATGTTTTGATTTAATGTTGGTAAGTTTGCGTTGCGCTTCATTATTTAGCGCCCCTACCAGGAGCCCTTTTAATTTGTCCCCAAGTTGGTTTCTGTTATTCTATTTAAGTTGATTAGAGCCTAAGATAAATCATGGGGTGTCCAATTGTCCCCAACCAATAGGATGGTTATAACGCAAATCGGCTTGGACATTGGCGTCGGCTGCCGCTGGAAAACACGCCATGGGTGGGTGCCGGGAAATAATAATAATCTCTATCGGTGTCACAAGTAGACTTACATTAGCACTGCAATGAAACTATTGTGAAAATCCCCTCGTCAATCCCGCCCTGTCACGATTCCAGTCAAATTACTCTCCTTTGGAAATGAAGGGAGGTGATGGACTTCATATTGTGGAAAGGGAGGGCAGGGAGGTTGTACGAAATGGAAGATCTGGGATTGGGTGGAAGGGGAGAGAGATCGAAGAACCAAGATCGCATGAAACAAAAGGCAAAGGGAAGGGTCATGGTGATTGAGTGTTAATAGCAGAATAACGAACAGCCAGACCTCAAAGGTCTTGCCACTGACAGGCACATCCTGCAAATGGATTTTAAAAAAAAGAGGCAGAGGGAGAAGATAAAGAACAAGAGGGCTGAACACGAGCGAGGCGTGTCGCACTCTCTCTGTGGAAAAATGCCTCTCATTTCCTCTGTTTTATCAAAAGCAGGAATACTGCGGATGCTTGAAATCTATAATTTCAACATAAAAGGCAGGAAATACTCGGCATTTCTGGCAGAAGCTGTGAAGAGACAGAGTTAACGTTTCAGTCGATGACCTTTCATCAGAATTGGCAAAGGTTGGAGATGTAACAGGTTTTGTGAGGATAGGGAAAGGGTGCTGAAGGCCATTAAATGACACAGGGAGAGAGTTCAAGGCAGAAATATGTGGTAATGGGAGAAGTAATGAATCATGGACATCCTACAGTGCAGAAGGAGGCCGTTCGGCCCATCAAGTCTGCACTGACCCTGTGAAAGAGCATCTTATCTAGGCCCACACCACCACCCCATTTCCGCACCCCGGTAACCCTACCTGAACTTTTTGGTTACTAAGGGACAATTTGTCTTGGTTCTGCACATTTTTGGATTGTGGGAGGAAACCGGAGCACCCGGAGGAAACCCACGCAGACACGGGGAGAGTGTGCAAACTCCACACAGACACCCAAGGCCGGAATTGAACCTGGGTCCCTGGCACTGTGAGGCAGCAGTGCTGACCACTGTGCTACCGTGCCGCCCATAAATAAGTAAAAGGGAGAACGAGAGGAGCAGTCAGCTCCTCTACGGGCACACAGGGAGAATTCAGAATGTCCAAATTACCGAACAGCACATCTTTAGGGACTTGTGGGAGGAAACCAGAGCACCCGGAGGAAATCCACGCAGACACAGGGAGAACATGCAGACTCCGCACAGACAGCGACCCCAGCTGTGAGTCGAACCTGGGACCCTGGCGCTTTTGAAGCAACAGTGCTAACCACAGGCACCGGAGTGTGGCGACTAGGGCACTTTGACAGTAACTTCATTGCGGTGTTAATGTATGCCTACTTGTGACACTAATACAGATTATTATTAAGTAGTGATAATGAGTCGGATCATTGATAATTAACATGGGATAAGGTGCTCACCTCAGCTCCACGCACATGCACTCAAACACACGCACACACAAATATGCAGACAGGCCACACACACACACAGACACACACCCAGACACTTTCAACAGACGCAAACATACACATACACAAAGACAGATACCAAAGACCCACACACAGAAACATGCACACACACACACACACACACAGATACACAGGCAAGGACATACACCTAGAAACAAACACATACACAAAGAAACACACAGGCGCATGCACACGCAGACACACACACATATAGACACATACACATAAACAAAGAGACACAGGTGCAAACACACAGATTCACAAAGACACACACAGAATAATTTACACAGATACACACACAGACACATGCGCACAAAGACACACACAGACACATACATGCAGAGCAGGACATACATGTGCACATACCAACACACAAACACATGCACAAAGAAACACACATGCACAGCCGTACACACAGATTCACACAGATACACGCTTTCCCTGAAGAATGATCAGAACGAACTTTCCCTCCCTGTAACTCAGGGGCTCAGGGATCATGAACTAACGTGATTGAGATCGGCGAAGCCAGTACAATTGTGAACATTGTATCTGGGGCCTCCCAGGTCTGCTTGGGCCGGAGATTAACGAGCTGCGCCAGCAGAGGGAGCCTGTGCGACGTGCCTGGCGTCCGCCAGCTCCCAGTCTCAGCCTCTGGTGTCATGGCATGATCCTGAGCCAAGGATGGGCAAGGCTCCAAGAACAGGCAGGAAACGACAGAAGGCGAGTCATCTTATGCCACTGAGGATCTGGCAGCAGTGCCCGCTCAGCCTGTGGCAAAGAGCAGCACAGACAAATTAATAATCCAGCAAAAACAAACTGTTCAGAAACTGATGAAATTGTGACAGTTGGCATTGCATTTACTTCCACAATCAGACTGTTATCAAGAGGTGTCACTGAAACCTTTCCATGTCTAATAGTATCCATGGTGATGATTGTAGCACTTCACTTTACAAGTGAGAGTCACGTTGGTTGGGAACCCTGTTCAATAGATGCTGCTTTTTAATGTGATGCCCACAGATTGTTGAGTACATATCAGCGGCTGTGAGTGTGACTGTGTAGGTGGCTGTATGTGTGTATCTGTGCATTCCTGACTGCGTCTGTGTCTAAAGCCCTGATTTTGACCTTATGCAACTAGTAATTCAGACTTTACTCAGCGTTTGGCTCCATTGAAGTAAATGGAATGTGAACGCTCATGTGTGCGCATGTGTGAGCGTGTTCATGTGTGTGTGTGAGTGGTGTACATGTATGTGTGGATGTTTACGTGTGTATAAGTGTGTGTTTATTCATGTGTTGTGTGTGTGTGTGTGTGCATGTGGTTTGAGAAGAAGATAAAACGTTGTTGCGTCTCCCTGGGCTATTGCACGGTCAATTCCTGCCCCACTTGACCCGGAATCGCAATTGAAATTAACAAATAATTATTTGAA
Source organism: Scyliorhinus canicula (assembly GCF_902713615.1). NCBI lineage: Eukaryota > Metazoa > Chordata > Chondrichthyes > Carcharhiniformes > Scyliorhinidae > Scyliorhinus > Scyliorhinus canicula. Next base: position 16,023,334 of record NC_052168.1, read on the forward strand.
ATGCACCTTAATAACTAGGCTTCTAAAGTTAAACACAATTAAGTTTATTAATAACAGTAATTACAATTAAATATGCAGGAAATACAACAGGTTAACCATTATTTAATTCCTAACTGCTCCCACTTAAACCCCACCCTCTACACACACACACACACACAAACACACAAGACAGACAAACACAGAGGGAAGAAGAGGGGTGTCAAAATAATAATGAAAGGAAAAAGATAAGGGGTTCTCTGATTCTGGGGCAATGTCCCCACGCCGGCGTGGGAACAGTAGCTTTTTACGGCAGATAAACTGTGGGGGCTTGCAGGACGGCAGGGTAGAGCTCCCGGCTCTAGCTGCCAATACTTCCTGGAGAATTGCCGGGTCCGTGGCCGCACATGCACCAGGTCGCGGCCTGCAGCGGCCGCGTCGCGCTTCATGCCGGAGGCCTCTTACGGACCTAGCCCACAAAATAGTCCCCCCTTCGGCCGACTTGCGCAAACCGGACCGCCCCACCATAGTGCCCCCAGCCCCGAATAATGTCCCCCTCCACTGTCCGTGGATGGGCCCTCCCCCCACTGTGGTGCCGCTGGACTGATTCCGCTGCTGCCGCGCCGAGTTCCCGACGGGTGAGACCACACGTCCTGCGCCATCGGGAACTCGGCCGGTTGGGGGCGGAGCATCGGGGGACGAGCCTCAGGCAATGTCCTGAGGCTGTTGGTACGGCGCGCGCCATACTCTGCGAGTAGGTGGCTTTGGAAGGGGTGTAGCATCGGGAAAGTGGCGCCGCCCCCGATTCGGTCGGGAAATGTGATTCTCCGGCCGTTCGCACATCTTTCTTCAATCCAGGCTTTCAGTTCCAGATTTCTGCTTTCCAGTCTGTAATGGTTTTCACTGTAGATTCATTCAGGTCTCTGCAGGTTCAGAAATACAGCAGTTATACAGTTTTCCTGGAGAAAGAGAGAGCCGGTCCTTTCCTCTGAGAATCTAGGTCTCCATCTAGGCTCCTGACTCTCTGAAAATAATGCAACTCAGCCAGGAGCCAGCCACCGCCTGCTACCATGCAGAATGCCGCCTTTTGGCTAATTCCCGTACCGGCCTCCCCGAACAGGCGCCGGAATGTGGCGACTAGGGGTTTTTCACAGTAACTTCATTTGAAGCCTACTTGTGACAATAAGCGATTTTCGTTTCATTTCATTTCATTTCAATTCATTGGTCACCAGCCAACCAATCGAACCAAGTCCCTCCTATCTCTCGGGTGCCAGAAAGTCCGGGTACTGCTGTCGTAAGGCTAGCACAGTGTTCTGCTTTGTGACTTTTGAATTCGCTATTTCCCCTGATTGATTTAAAGATATGTGTCATTAAGCATCCATGGATCAAAAAGGTAATGCTGAAATAAAGGAAGGGGAGAAAAGAGAATCAACAGGAAGTGCTCTTACATACCTTCCCTCTCAAAAGAAAAGAAATGTCAGGACACAGGCATTTCATGAAGTATGTAAGACAAATCACAAACATATATCCCTTCATCCATCCACATTATATGAGTTCCCTTCCCAGTCTCTACATTGGTAACTAGTCAGCTCTTAAACCCGTGACAAAGCATCCACTATCACATTCTCCTTTCCAGGGATGTGTACAATTTTAACATTGAACTGTTGTAATACTAAACTCAAACGCAATAATCTTGCATTCTGGGTTTTAAACATTTCTATAATTGTAAGTGGATTATTGTCCGTATAAATTGAGCTTTGTTTATTGTTGTGCTGGACATCTACTTCAAAGTGCTGAAGGGCTAGTAGCAAATCTAAAGCTTCCTTTTCAATGGTGGAATACTTTCTTTGGCACGGACTTAGTTTTAAAATAAAAAGATCCCACTGGCTTCTCTATTCCTGCATCATTGTCTTGTAGTAGCACTTCCCCCTACCCCCAGGTCACTGATATCTGTTGCCATTTTAAACGGTCTGGAAAAGTCAGGGGTGGCCAGCACTGGTTTGCTTATTAACTTGTCTTCAATCTCCCAATCTCAGCTTTGACATTCTATGGACCACAGCATTTTTGCTTGTTTCAGCCACATAGCCAACGTGCATTGTACTTCAGTCTCTAACCGAGCCAGTCTCTGTGGCTTTAGTCAAGATGGATGTGGCTTTATTGGTTCAGAGTTTCCTATGTCCTCATGATGATTTGTTAACGTAGTGCACCCTAGTGAGACCCTACAAATCTATTTATATTTTCCCAGTATCTTAATTAGATCTTCTCTCTTCTTTTGGTGATTTGGTTTGCATCTTTGGTTTTAGAACGCCCTCTGTTATCTTAAAACCGTGTCTTATTTTCACTCTTCTTCAAAATCAAAGACAACATGCTTCCCTTCGTCAGGTTCCTGACTGTCCAAATTAGGGAGGATCCCCGAATGAGTTCCCTCTGCATTTCTGTCTCTTCCTGTCTCTTGTGTAACGCAGCCAGTCTTTTCTGATTGTCCAATAAATGTTTATCCAATTTTTGATGAACTTCTGCAGCCAAACTACAAGTAGTATTGTCAATGCTGAGGGACATATTTGGTTAATTTTTAATCAATAAACCTTTCCAACCCTTTACATTCTCTCTTTCCCCTCACATGGGTATTTTCAGTGACAAATAAAGTTGATGGTTTAATCTTTGCAGAGTTGGTTGGCTTTATATCCACCATTCTTTGTTTTGCAGCTTGTTCCTCTTCATCGGAGTCTTCACAACCACAGCTCTGATCTCCATTTAGTAATACGGACTGATACAATTTGTGCTTTCCTGATTTCAACTTTTCTTTTCTTTCAGAGATACCAAGGTGAAGCCTGTGGCTGGGAGTATCCATGGTGGATGTGTTGAATTGAAGGGACATTGTTCCTTTGAAATGAAAAATGAAATTAAATGAAAAATGAATGAAATGAAAATGAATGAAAATCGCTTATTGTCACGAGTAGACTTCAATGAAGTTACTGTAAAAAGCCCCTAGTCGCCACATTCCGATGCCTGTCCGGGGAGGCTGGTACGGGAATCGAACCGTGATGCTCATTGGTCTGCTTTAAAAGCCAGTGATTTAGCCCAGTGAGCTAAACCAGCCCCTATGGTGGCCAATCATGGTGGCCTGCACCTACTTTTCACTTCATTATCAGAATCAGAGGATAATACATTGCTGGTTCCACTGTCAAGTGAGTGTCCCTTCAAGAATGGTTTTTGTCTTATCACATGGCTTCAGTGATGTCATTTTGTGGGTGGAGCTGAGCTGTGGCTGTGAAGTTTTTCAGTTTCATTTTCAGTTTGATTGCTGTGGACTCAGAGGGAGAAAGAAGTGTTTTTTCCCGTCTTTTTATGTTTGAATTTTAAAGAATTGTTCCAGTAAACAACCCATTGATTATAGCTACCTGCTTTGGTAACTTAAAATATACAGTTTGCTTTCTGGAAGGGGTTAAACCTGCTGGTGAGTCGGGGTCAGAATCGCAGGGAAAGCCAGTCTCATTCGAGTGAGAATGCAGAGTGCTGGACCACGCTCTTGAAAAGGAGGTTTTGGTTTATAGGATTTTGTTTTTGAATTGGAACAGTTAAGGGGGAACTCATTGGGTGTTATACATAGATTAATTTAGCTGTGTGGTGTCTTTATGTTTGTAATTTATTAAGAATTCTTGCTGTGTGTTTATATATATGGTAACTATGTTCTGAGAATAAAGCTTGTTTTGATTAAATGTCTAGGAAGACTGATAATGTATCACACCTGAAGGGAAGGCTTGTGCTCATTCTCGCCAAATTCAACATAAAGGTTGAAGGTCAGGTGGACTTCAGAATATACTTTAGAGTTTCTAAGCCCTGGCCCACAACACCATTAACTTTCTGCTTTTTGTTAACAGATGTGGTTGCAGAGTCACCGTGGCGTTCTTCATCCACATTTCTCTTCATTTTCAAAAGGAATTGACCACCTCTGCTATTTTCTTCCTTTACCTCGAAGAGGCACTGTGGGCCCTTAAAAGGATGTGGCTTAATCAGACTTTGCATGGTGTCATTTCACAGTCATTGCTGTCCTCACCCTGAATAGCTGATGCAATGCTATTATGTATATTTCCCTTCAAGACAGGCATACTCTAGGAAATATTTGCCTGTGAAGTGGATGGCAAGGGGTTTACTGCAAGAGGTTGTACCAAGTTACTTTTAGGGAAGTCTAATTCACTGTTCTTCTAACTTGATGTGCTCTTCCTTAGTTCCTTAGCTTTAGAAAACACTAACTGATCTTCTTCTGAAGAAGAAGATTAAGAAGAAGAAGATCAGTTAGTGACAGGTCTATTTGGTAGCAGCTGTTTATCATTGCTTCATAACCAGAATCGAAATTGGATTCTGAACTCACGTCTGAATGTTCATCGCTGTTGTTACTATTAGATTCGGACTCCTCTTTCTTAGGATCACCTAGTCTTGGAGTTCTCAGACTCTGGTTCTCTACTAAATTTTACCAGCGGCTGTGAGGAATCATTCTCGGAGAGATAATGCCATCTGCATCAGTAAAGTCAGATTCACTACCGTTGTCATTTCAATGTGTGATTAATGTCTTTGAATATTTCTGCCTTTGAGTCATTTAATTCCCAATGAGATTTCCTAATTCCCTGGTGTCCTGACATTGTTGTTCCGTGTGCCATCCGCAGTACCTCCCTCACATTCTGTAATTATGGATGAAGCTACAACCTTCACTCCCGCCAAATCATTGCCCAAAAGTAAGTCTGCTCCTCCACTGGTAACGTCTTAACCACTTTGACAACCACTGGAACTGACACTAAAGAACACGTTGTGGAGATGCCGGCGTTGGACTGGGGTGAGCACAGTAAGAAGTCTTACAACACCAGGTTAAAGTCCAACAGGTTTGTATCGAATCACGAGCTTTCGTAGCACTGCTCCTTCCTCAGGTGAATCATCTGAGGCAGGAGCAGTGCGCCGAAAGCTAGTGATTCAAAACAAACCTGTTGGACTTAAACCTGGTGTTGTAAGACTTTTTACTAAAGAACACATTAATGGTCCACACTAAGGGAGTGATGGGATACCACACAAAATGGCTGCTGTGCCTAGGATGCCGTCATGCTTTCTGAGTGTTGTTGGAGCTGCGCTCATCCAGGCAAGTGGAGAGTATGCCATCCCACTCCTGACTTGTTCCTTGTAGATGGTGGACAGGCTTTGCAGAGTCAGGAGATGCAGAATGCCAGCTTCTGATCTGCTCTTGTAGCCACAGTATTTATATGGCTCATCCAGTTCAATTTCTGGTCAGCGCACCCCAGGATGTTGATAGTGGGGGATTCAGCGATGGCAATGCTATTGAATGTCAAGGGGAGAATTAATAGTTAGATTCTCTTCTGTTGGAGATGGTCATTGGCTTATGTGACATGAATGTTACTTGCCATTTATAAGCTTATTCTAAATATTTTCCAGGTCTTTGTTTTATGGATATGGACTGCAATCCGTATGAATAGAATATGAATCTATTTTAATAATGTTAATTGAAGAATAAGTTCTGGTGTCATTGAGCTCTTCGAATAGTGCCTTTTACTCCCATACACACCTGTGGTGGTATGAATGGGAGCACTGCCATTGGTGCAGAGCATTGGTTTCCCATTGGCTCTGGATGGTCATGTGCCTCTCATCTGATTGGCTGCGACTAGTCATGTGACTTCTCACCAATCGGTCGAGAGGCAAGTAGACCCCGCCTCCGAGGCAGGGTATAAGTACCCAGAGTTCCCGGCGGTCGGCCTTTCTCTGTAGTCGACCACCGGGCTAACAACTAGCTGATTAAAGCCAAAGTTTGGATCTTCATCGTGTCTCGAGTCCAATTGATGGTACATCACCCACCTGACAGGGCAGATTGGCCTTGGTTTAATCATCTCAGAGACAACGCCACACTCCATCAGTTCTATTCTGGAATGTTAGCCAAAATCTTGTTCTCAACTCTCTGGAGTGGGACTTGAACCATGCTCTTCTGATTCAGAGGAATGATCCGCAGCTGAGACCTTTAAAAAAGCGTTAGAACCATCACATTAAACCCAAGAGCTCACAGTGCAAGGAGCCATGGACACAGGCCCAGAGTGCACTCTTCCTGACGATAGGTAGTTGAACAAGATTCAGCTGGGGTTTTCATGGCCCTCGATACAACATTCGTAAAATAACTCCGCTGCAGGAGAAGCAATTAAGTGGAGTCAACGTCAGTGCTAATGCTTTTTTGGGCTATAAACACGGACGTGGCACATTATGCTGCCTGATCAGAGTTTCCACGTTGCCATGGTTACTGCTGGAGTGATCAAGAGCCAATTAAGCTCATAATGAAGGGTTAGAAGGGTGGAGATAATGCACACTTACAACTTGCAATGACTAATTCCAGCACTAACCGCTGGTACCATTTATAGTCGAACTTGTAGCTATGCAGCATTCTGTGAGATTACATCAAACATGCTCGTCCCACTCTTTAGAAAGGAAATGATAGGAGTGAACCAATTGAATGGAGGTGCTTGATGCTCAGGTTGAAATGCCCAAATTGATCGAAGCAGCTGCTGAAGGGATAGAAACTATTTCCCCTGGAGGGAGAGCTCAGAACAAGGAGGCATAATGTCAAAATCTGAGGTAGGCCGTTGAGGGGCAGGAAACATTTCACACAAAAGGCGCTGGAAACCATTTTGAAAATGATGCCGATTTAGGCAAATTTCAAAACAGAAATGAGCATTTTGTGAGGCAAATGTGTCAAGGATTTTGTTTCAATTTGGATAATAACGGAAATGTATGTTTGGTTGTTTATTGTCACGTGTACCAAGGTACAGTGAAAAGTATTTTTCTGCGAGCAGCTCATTTAGTACATGAAAATAAAATAAAACAAAAGGAAAATACATAAAAGGGCAACACAAGGTCCACAATGTAGGCTGCGATAGGTGGGGAATGGGGGAGGATCGTGGCATTATCGGCGACTAATCCAGATTCCAATTCTCTTCCCACATTTAGTGGTGAGCCAAGGCAGACTTTAATTTGTTTCCATAGCGAGTAACTCCTGCCGTCAGAGGCATATAGCTTCAGAGGCACCACTCCACATTAAGCGTGGCTGACCAAAAGTTTCTCCCGTTCTTCCTTTCAGTCATGGGGGTCTTTGGGCTGGATACATTATGAGCGCATCTTCCTTGGCCATCAAGTCCTGGGGCGGGATTTTAACCAAGAACAGGGGCGGAATTCTCCGCTCCCGGGAAAAATTGGGAGGGCCATCGTAAACTCGGCCGAGTTTCACGACGGCCTCGGAGGCCGCTCCTCGCCCCCTATTCTCCCCTCCCCGTGTGCCTAGGAGCGGCGCTCTGTAAATCTCGGCCGCCGGGGCGTCGCGCTGAGAATGACGCGGCCGGCGCGCCTAATGACGTCAGCCGCGCATGCGCAGGTTGGTCGGCTCCAACCCGCGCATGCGCGGCTGACGTCATGACGCTGACAGCTTGAACCCGCGCATGTGCGGTGGCCGTCCTTCCCCTCAGCCTCCCCGCAAGACGTGGCAGCTTGATCTTGGGGGTCAGCGGAGGGGAAATAGTGCGTCCGATTTGGACACCGGCCCGACGATCGGTGGGCACCGATCGCGGGCCTGTCCCCTCCCGAGCACAGTCGTGCGGCTCTTTCCTTTCTAGGCCACCTATAAGCCCCAAACGAGCTTCTCAGTCCCGTTTCACGACGGCAGCGACCAGGTGTGTTTGCCGCCGTTGTGAAACGGCCGTGAGCGGCTCGGCCCATCCGGGTTGGAGAATCGCCGTTCGCCGTAAAAAACGGCGATGATTCTTCCGGGGGGGGGGGGGGGGGGGGGGGGGGGAGAATTGCGGAGGGCGCGAGGGAGGCATGACTTTTGTCGGGGGGCCCCACCGGCGATTCTCCTACGCCGAGTGGGGAGCGGAGAATCACACCCCAGATCTCTGAAAGTGGACAAGGTAGTCACGAAAGCATACGAAATGCTGGCTTTCATTGGACGGGGCATCGAGTATCAAAACTGGCAAGCCATGCCGCACTTGGAATATTGCGCACAATTCTGGTCCCCACACTACCAGAAGGATATGGAGGCTTTGGACAGGGTGCAAGAGGAGGTTTGCCAGGATGTTGCCTGACCTGGAGGGTGTTAGCTATGTGGAGAGGCAGAATAGACTTAGACTGTTTTCATTAGAAAGACGGAGGTTGAGGGGTGACCTGATAGAGGTTGACAAGATTATGAGGGGCATGGATAGAGTGGACGGGCCGGCACTCTTTCCCAGGGTGGAGGGGTCAGTCACCGGGGGCATAGGTTTAAGGTCCGTGGGGAAAAGTTTAGAGGAGATGTGCGAGGCAGGATTTTTACGCAGAGTGGGTGCTGAGTGCCTGGAACGCGCTGCCAGGGAAGGTTGTGAAAGCAGATACATTAATGGCATTCAAAAGGCAGCTTGACAAACACATGGATAGGATGGGAATGGAGGGATACGGCACAAGGAAATGCTGAGGATTCTGGCAAAGGTTGGTACCAGGGGCTGGTTTAGCTCACTCGGCTAAATCGCTGGCTTTTAAAGCAGACCAAGCAGGCCAGCAGCACGGTTCGATTCCCCGAACAGGCACCGGAATGTGGCGACTAGGGGCTTTTCACAGTAACTTCATTGAAGCCTACTCGTGACAATAAGCGATTTTCATTTCATTTTTTTCATCATGACCAGTAGGGCCGAAGGGCCTGTTCCTGTATTGTTCTTTACTCTTTGTTCTTCTGGCTCAGAGGCAGGGATGACACCCACACTGCCACAAGAACAATAATCCAGAGGCCCAGGCTAATGCTCTGGGGGCACCATGGCAGCTGGAGTGGAATTTAAATTCAGTATTGCTTGATAAAAATATACTTTATTTGTTTCAAAGTTTTTCATCCTGCACTCATCAGGACAAGTCATAAGAATACCAAAGGGAACAACAATTTATACCGTATGAAAAGAGACGGCTGATTGGTTGGCGGGTGGACGCTGATTGGTAGCGGTGTGGCTATACAGCAACAGGTGAAGCTAGATATGTCACGGCTGCTTCTATGCAGCAGCAACACGAGTGATAATCACAACCAACAGGATGCTGCCCTCCAACCAAAAGAAAGTTCTGCCTATCACACAGATGAGTCATGTGTTATATAAATTTCAGTGCCGGTGTGATGCCAGGTCCCAAAGACTGGCGGCAGATCAAATCAAACAGCAAGTCCCTTCTGCTGTTGACAATGGACAAGGTACAGACTGTACCCGACCTGCATGCGTTTGCAAACTTCAAAACACACAGTCCAACATTAGATGAGATTCCTGATGATGAGGGGCTGGTTTAGCACACTGGGCTAAATCGCTGGCTTTTAAAGCAGACCAAGGCAGGCCAGCAGCACGGTTCAATTCCCGTAACAGCCTCCCCGGACAGGCGCCAGAATGTGGCGACTAGGGGCTTTTCACAGTAACTTCATTGAAGCCTACTCGTGACAATAAGCGATTTTCATTTTTCATTTCATTGATTGAACATTGGCTAAATAATCCTCAGAGCGCTGACACCCAGTTTAAGATCGTCGGTTGAACTTGTAGTGTGGTGCATTTGCATGCACTGGAAGCCACGTATTTCAATACGCAGTGCCGTGTTCTCCGCAGACAGAAAGAAGATGTACACATATTGCGCCTGTTTCAGCTGAACAAAATAAGTGATAGCCATTCACTGGTTAATTCCTCAGGGCAGCGAATTCATCAGAGATAAACTGCCTGGCTTAAATTTCAAACAATGCTGGACGGCACGGTGGCTCAGTGGTTAGCACTGCTGCCTAAGGCGCTGAGGACCCGGGTTCGATCCCGGCCCTGGGTCACTGTCTGTGTGGAGTTTGCACATTCTCCCCATGTCTGCGTGGGTTTCACCCCCACAACCCAAATATATGCAGGGTGGTTGATTGGCCATGCTAAATTGCCCCTTAATTGGAAAAAAAAATTGGGTACTCTAAATTTAAAAAACTTTAAACAATACTTGTCAGTTAATCGTCAACTGGTGCAGTTTCCATGGCAATGTCTCTACCAATCAGCGTCTGCTTGCCAATCAATCAGCACTCTCTTCTCATAAAGTATACATTGTTGTTCCCTTTATATTTGAATCCTCCTGATAAGTGCAAGGTGAAAAGCTTTGACAAAAAAACTCTTCTCAGCAATATTCAAGTTTTGTGCTACCAAACACCAATTTAAAATCAGTCAATGAAAAACAGTCTGGAATTGAGAAGTAGGTCTCAGTAACGGCGACCATGAAACCATCAGTGATTGTTGTAAAAACCAATTGGTTACACTGATGCCCTTTCGCGAAGGAAATCTGCTGTCCTTACCCTACCTGGCCTTTTCATGTGACTACTGGTTGACTCTTAGCTCTGTTCAATGAATGTTCAATAAATTTGCTCGCTTGCCATATTATCCTTAAACTAGATGAATCGGTTCACCATAGAAAATGAAACACAAAGACAAGTAATGAGGTCGTTTGAGAGCTGTTGCAGCAGGGTCAAAAAGAATCTGGGAGATTGCATCTGAGAAAGACTGCAGACTGACAGTAATTATTCACACCTCCAGTCCCAGCGCACTCAGCCAGCGCTCAAACATTCTCACAACATTTCTGTCAGGATAAACTATGCACTTACCATAAAACTCGGTTGCTGCCGAAGATACACAGCACAAAAGATTGACTCAATCTGCTGTCTCCTTCTCTCCTCACAGAACGAGGCTGCAGAGGGTGCAGGTCCATTCACCAACGTCAAACGCTCACTCTCCACAACGGCAATAACAATTTGTATTTCTGTAGCGTCTTTAACGTAATGAAATGCTTCGGAGGTACATTATAAACAAAGTACAAACACCCCACCACACAAGGACATACCAGGGCAGATAACCCAAATATTGGTCAGAGAGTGTCACAAAGGAGTGAAAACATGTCGAGGGTCGAAAAGGTTCAGGGAAGGAATTTTAAAGCTTGCAGCCTGGGTTGTTAAAGGCGGATTCTCCACAGCCCTGAGCCTAAAATCGCGGGGAAGAGAATCAAATTTCACACCGAAATTGGGCCCGGCGCCTGTCCGGTGGTTCTCCTGCACCCGAGAATCGGTGTGATCGCGGAGTACGCTGTGCGGCAGGGGGACCTTTGACAGAGGCCCGCCCAGCGATCCGCCCGCTCCCGACCGGCCGAGTTCTCGACGGCGTGGAACTAACCACCTATTGCCAGTCGGGCTACCGGCGTGGCGGCTGCGGACTCAGTCCGCGGCTGCCCTGGTGGGGGGTGGGAGGAGCGGACACCAGGGGAGGGGCCTGATAGGCGACCGGGGTTAAGATCCGCGCGGTCAGATCCTCGGGCGCGCGCCCGATTGGGAGGGGGTCTAATTTTTCTGTCAGCCTCCACGGGCCGGGTCCGCCATGGCAATTCGGTGCAGCCGCTGGAGGCCGCCGCCATGCGCACCTGCGGACTCAAAACCGGGAGTGCGGGGGCCCGTATCCGCAGCTAAAGCTGCGGGAATTACTCCGGGTCCCTGCTAGCCCCCTGCAGGGCTGTGGATAAGCTGGTCTTTTCCCCAGGAATCTCCAGAGTAAAGGTCCAGCGTTTTTATGCTGGCGAGGAGACACAGTCCCATTTTGGGAGAATCCAGCCCACGACCACGATTGGTGGAGTCAGAAACATTGGGAATGCTCATGGGGCCAGAATTAGAAGATTGTGATATCTGGGAAGGTTACGGTAGCACAGTGGTTAGCACTGTTACTTCACAGCGCCAGGGTCCCAGGTTCGATTCCCAGCTTGGGTCACTGTCTGTGCGGAGTCTGCATGTTCTCCCCGTGTCTGCGTGGGTTTCCTCCGGGTGCTCCCGTTTCCTCCCACAAGTCCCGAAAGACGTGCTTGTTAGGTGGATTGGACATTCTGAATTCTCCCCCCATGTACCCGAACAGGCGCCAGAATGTGGCGACTCGGGATTTTCACAGTAACTTCATTGCGGTGTTAATGTAAGCCTACTTGTGACACTAATAAAGATAATTATTAATCATAGATCATAAATTTTACAGTGCAGATGGAGGTCTTTTGGCCCATCGATCTCAACCAGCCTTGGAAAGAGAACCTACTTAAGCCCACACCGCCACCCTGTCCCCAGTAACCCCGCCTAACTTTTTGGACACTAAGGGGTGTGGTGAATGTATCACGACAACCATTCACCACTGAATTACATTACATTATATTGTACTATGTTGATGCCCTTGTGGGCTCTGCCCCTGGCTCTGCCCCCTTGGGGGAGGTATATAGATCTGCTGCCCTGTAGGCGGCACTCAGTACAGAGCAGTCGCAGGCAGGCACAGCTATAGATGATTAAAACCACCGTTCACTTCAAATCTCCACCTCGTGTGAATTGATGGTCGCATGAAGGGGAAATTTAACATCTTGGTAATACTCTCTAAATGCCTCATTTATCTTCCATGGTTCTGACACCACATCCGCAGCCCCAGTCCGGATCTTCAATATTTCCCTGGACGCAGCCTGCGTCCGCAGCTGGTGCGCCAGCAAGCGGCTCGCCTTCTCCCCATACTCATATTGCACCCCTCTTGCGCTATGCAGTTGCTCTACTGCCCTCCCCGTTGTCAGCCTGTCAAATTGCCCCTGCAAAGTCATCAGTTCCTGTATCTGGGACCTTACAGCTTGCCCCTCCCCTTCCTGCATGCTGGAAGAGACTGTCTGTGAAGCACAAGACTTTTTCAACTTTCCAGCCAAACCTCTCACTGTTTTCTGCCGGGTCCGGTGATCAGAAGACATACCATTCCAGGGGTAAACTACTCCTCCAACATTCACCTACGCCTTTTCATCAAAATTCCACCCGGATCTGGGTAAAAAGAGCCCTTTTCTGTGACTTTGAGCAGGAACAGCCCTTTATGTGACCAATCACTCCAGGGTCACAAGCAGAAGTCGGAGAGTACCACCTACAAGATACAATTTGCTAAGTCTTCTTTGGTCGCACCTTTCAAACCAGCGACCTAGAAGGGTTTATGCATGGGAACACTGCCACCTCCAAGTTAAACACTATGATTTGGACATTCCTTCATTGTTGGGATGCGAGGTGAGAGGGCCAGTGCAGGCTCAATGGGCCAAATGGCCTCCTTCCACACTGTAGGGATTCTATGAGTCCATGAGGTTAATATTCTGGTTCTGCGGAGGTGTAAGAAAATGGCTCACAACCACCTTCTCACGGGAGTCAGGGATAGGCAATAAATGCTGGTTTCGCCCCCGCCCCCATTTCCCAGGAATACAATATTAAAACTATTGCAGGCCGCAGCACCTTCCCGCTTGCTATTTATCCATGTGCCAGAGTTGAAAGGCAAATACCCTGTCACCCTGCTTGATTTTGAGATTTCCTATGCCTGAAGAAGATTTGAAAAAAAAGGGCTGAGTTCTGAATCTTTTCATTGAGACGAGTTGCAAACTTAAATAAATAGAAATTGCGTACCCCTGTCATGAACTCCGCAGAACCCAACAACAGGTGTCAGAGGAAACATATGTGAACGGCAATAATTGCTATTGAGATATCTTTTAATCGTGACTAGAAAATGAAACAATAGGATTGTTTGTCAAAACCTTTCACTTTTCAGAATTATGGAATGTATAGCTATCTTTATAGATGTGTTTGTGCGGACAAGTTTGTCAGCAAGCCAACAGCCACACCCAGGTCTGCAGCCACTGGAACCCTCTTCCTGGGCTGGTTGGCAGTCAGGGAGGTTTAGAGTGACGCACCTACCAGCTTGTTCACATTGGGGCAGCCGGCACACAATGGCGGTGCTGGGAGCTGGTGACCTGCTTGTGCCGAGACCCGTCCTCAGAACAGAGGGTCCCATGTCGAGAGGACCCAGTGGCAAGCTGAGGAGATGCCCGCCCCTCCCTCCCTCCTGAGATGCAAACAGAACCCTTTTTTGTTGTCTGTACCTTAGGGGCTTATAGACCCATCTACTGCAACAGTAGTAGACTCGCCAACTTTAAGGGCATTTAAGTGGTCACTGGATAGACATATGGATGAAAATGGAATAGTGTAGGTCAGATAGGCTTCAGATGGTTTCACAGGTCGGCGCAACATCGAGGGCCGAAGGGCCCGTACTGCGCTGTTGTGTTCTATGTTCTATGTACTGTTCCTGCTCTGAATCCAGGTTCCACAGTCACAGTCGCAGCCTGTTACAGACACCAGTCCAGATCTCAACTGGGGCGAGATTAGTGGAACGGAATCATAACAATTTATTATTTTTTTAGACTGTGCGGAAAGATCCATTCGATCCATGAGAAATATGGCTTGGTTATTTTTGCAAACAAAACTTTACTAAAACAAAAGAAAAATAACATTTAAACTTTAAACTTTAAACCTAACAAGAATAGCTTACATGTATCTCTCAATCTTAACAAACAATTTTCTATTCAACAGTATATAAAATGAACATATGGCTCTCATATCAACTCCATTTATACAGGCAGGCAAAAATGATACTTGTATTTACAGAACATATTCCTTCAGACCCCTTCTCGAAAGCTGGTCTCTGCGACAGCGTTCCATGGCCTCTCACAGTGACTTTCCAAACCCTTCAAGCCTAACCTGTTTGCATAGGATTCTTTTTTCTCTCTCTGAGCTCCGCCCAACCCCTCAAATAATGCTGCTGTCTTGGGGGGTCCAGACTTGAACTCATCATCGCTACACCATTTACACAAAAGAACAGGGCCATGCCATGAATATGCAATTAACCTCCAATTTATGGACAAAAGAGGCCATCAGACTCTCTAATGGGATACTGGCTGGTCAGATCAGAATATCCCAGAGGACAATGGATCTTGAGTGAATCACCCCGTGTTTATTCCCATTAACCAGTCTAAGTCTGAATGGGACAATGTAACTCAGCCCAGATGTGCCTCTGGCTAAGTGCTAGCTGTTTTACCATCCGTCTGTTAACCCCTAAATTGCCCACCGCATCTTCTATCCCATTTCCTAACATCTCCCTATCGTAACAAACTGTACCCCAATTCTATTCTCAAATTCCCGGAACTGGTAGACTAGGTGGTGCCCAGAGGTGGGAGGGGAGATGGTGTGCAGGGTTAGGGCTAAGGGATAGCCCAGGTCATGTTAGCGACCGAGAGACAAGAGATACTTGCACAAACGGGCCTTACCCTGGGGAAATGCAGGGTGGGTGGTGGGGGTAGGGGCGCTGTTGACCTTGTTAAAATTAGACATTGCCTCCTAGCACTTTTTTCTTATTATTCCTTCAACTCATTTTCCACTTTGCAGCTCTCCTCACCTCTCTTTGGCTCCCACTCTGCAGAATCGTACAGCACAGACAGATGGCCATTCAGCCCCTTGCCCCTGCGTTGGCTCTCTGAAAGAGCGGTCTAATCAGACCCATTCCCCCCCGTTCTGAATCTTTTTCCTTCTTGAGGTGCACGTCAGCCCATTCAGGACCTGTTAATTGGGTTTCAGTGACAGGGAATTGCAACCCTGGCTCCTGTATTGTGCTTTCCCAGGGGGAAAAGCCACCTCAGACTTTTCAAATCCTAGTTAAAAATAATGGAGTTCCATTTTAGGCTACACAAGACCAATTCGGCACCAGGGACCTGTCATCATGAGGTAAAAGCAGGCAGTGACAGACACCCAGGTGAGCCAATCAACATACAGAACAGAACACAACCAATCACCAGACAGAACACCGGGGGGGGGGCTTCCAACTATAACCTGGTCTAGATAGTTAATGTTAGTTTACTTAGAGTAGTAGAGAGTCAACCCACAGGCAGCTGTCTGCTTCGTTACTGCAGTTCAATAAATCTTATTGAACCAACGCCTATGTTTGGTGTATGCTTGATCATTTAACTACATCGTGTTGCAGTCCGTGTTACCTCAGGGTGAATAACAGGACAGGACCCGGGTTCGATTCCAACCTTGGCTCACCGTCTGTGTGGAGTTTACAAGGGCTCCCTGGTGTGTGCGTGGTCTCCCTCTCGGCGCTCCGGTTTCCTCCCACAGTCCAAGGATTTGCAGGTTAGGTGACGTGGCCGTGATCAATTGCCCCTCGGTGTCCAAAGGTGTGCAGGTTAGGCGGGGTTTCAGGGATAGGGCTGGAGAGTGGGCCCAGGTAGGGTGCTTTTTCAGATGGGCCAAATGGCCTCCTTGTGTGCTGTAGCGATTCGATGGTTCTACGTTTTACCGGTACCCTGAATTTTCAAGTTTCACCGCATTTTCTTTCCTGTTATCAAACATCTCATTCGCTTCTAACACCCGCGGGACTGGTTTCACCACACAACTCTCCCCAGCGCCAATCCCACTCTGTTGGCTCCAAGGCTTGGCCACCTTTTCCTCAAAATTGGTCTCTTATGCGTGGCGGGAAGAGGTTCATTTCAGAAGAACAGCGAAACAGGATCATGGAGTGTAAAATGGGGTTGGTGGTGGGGGGTGGGGGTGGGGGGGGGGGGGGCAGGGGGGGAGGGGGGGAGGAGGGGGACAAGGGTACTTGGGTTTACCGGTTTTCTGAGCAATTTGAGGCCATGGAAGGACTTGACGGTGATTGAGGATGCTGATTTTGAACTTGTATGTCATAATTTTGCCAGCTGATTACTTCAGTGCAGCTATTAACGCCACGCTGTTCAATGACAAACATCTGTAAGTGGCATTCAGTGCTGAGGATTCAGTGCACGCTTGTTAACTTGTAGCTAAAGGCCAGCTGGTCCTGTGGTGTTTCCGGATGGCGGGAATGAGGAGAGTTAACCGTCGGACTTCGGGAGAGAGAGAGCTGGATTGGATTTAGGCTGGGGTGGAGATCACGGGCAGGATTTTGCCTTGTAAGCTGGGACCCTGAATCAGATGGGGGTCTGGGTCCTGCTCTGCATGGGGAGCAGTGACTTTCCCTGAAACGGCCAAATGAAATTGGGGAAAGCATTGGGAGTACAAAAGAACAAAGAACAAAGAAAAGTATAGCACAGGAGCAGGCTCTTCGACACTCCAAGCCTGCGCCGATCGTGCTGCCCATCTAAACTAAAATTTTCTACACTTCCGGGTTCCGTATCCCTCTATTCCCATCCTATTCATGTATTTGTCAAGATGCCCCTGTCACTATCATCCCTGCTTCCGCCACCTCCTCCGGCAACGAGTTCCAGGCACCCACTACCCTCTGTGTAAAAAACTTGCCTCGTACATCTCCTCTAAACCTTGCCCCTCACACCTTAAACCTATGCACCCTGGGTGGGGTGGGTGGGGGTGGGTTGGGAGGGTGGGGATGGGTGGGGTGGGTCGAGGGTGTGGGGATGGGTGGGGGTGGATGTGGAGGGTGGGGGGGGTCGGTGTGGGTGGGGTGGGTGGGGGTGGGTCGGGGTCGGTGTGGGTGTGGTCCGTGGGGGTGAGTCGGGGGGGGTGGGGTGGGTGCGGTGGGTGGGGTGGGTCAGGGGGGGTCGGTGTGGGTGGGGTCAGTGGGGGTGGGTCGGGGGGGTGGGGTGGGTGGGGGTGGGTCGGGTGGGTGGTGTGGGTGGGTGGGTGAGGTGGGTGGGAAGGGTGGGGGTGGGTTGGGGGGTTGGGGTGGGTGGGGGTGGGTGGGGTGGGTGGGGTGGGTGGTGTGGGTGGGTGGGGGTGGGTGAGGTGGGTGGGAAGGGTGGGGGTGGGTCAGGGGGTTGGGGTGGGTGGGGGTGGGTGGGATGGGTGGGGTGGGTGGAGAGGGTGGGGGGGGGTCGGGGGGTTGGGGTGGGTGGGGGTGGGTGGGGTGGATGGGGGGGTGGGGGTGGGTGGGGTGGGTGGTGTGGGTGGGTGGGGGTGGGTGAGATGGGTGGGAGGGTGGGGGTGGGGAGGGGGAGTGGGGTGGATGGGGGTGGGTGGGGTGGGTGGGGGTGGGTGGGGTGGGTGGGGTGGGTGGGGAGGGTGGGGGTGGGTGATGTGGGTGGGGAGGGGGAGTGGGGTGGATGGGGGTGGGTCGGGGTGGTGGGATGGGTGGGGGTGGGTCGGGGGGATATGGAAGGGGGGTGGCAGTCCCTTGGACGATATTTATCTCTCATTCGGCATCCCAGAAATCAGATTATTTGGCCGTCATCTCATGGCTGTTTGTGGGGTCCTTATTTGGGCAAGTCAGCTGCCACATGTTCTGTGCATTGCGGCAAAGAATACGCTTCAAAAGTATAATAATATATAATAATCTTTATTGGTGTCACAAGTAGGCTTACATTAACACTGCAATGAAGTTTCTGTAAAAATCCCCTAGTCGTCACATTCCGGCGCCTGTTCGGGTACACAGAGGGAGAATTCAGAATGTCCAATTCACCTAACAAGCACGTCTTTCAGGACTTATGGGAGGAAACCGGAGCACCCGGAGGAAACCCACGCAGACACAGGGAGAACGTGCAGACTCCGCAGAGACAGTGACCCAAGCCGGGAATCGAACCCGGGTCCCTGGCGCTGTGGAGCAACAGTGCTGACCACTGTGCCACCGTGCCGCCCAAAATATTTCATTGGGCGTGAAAGTGCTGAAGTTCTGAGGTCGTGAGGGAGGGGGAAAAAAAAGGGAAAAACTTGCATTTTTATAGCACCCTTACGTGACCACCAGACGTCTTCAAAGCATTATTCAGTCAGTGAAGCGCTTTTGCAACGTTAGTCACTGTTCTATTGTCGAGAACACAGGAAATGTTCGGAAACATAGAAAATAAGTGTGAAGTCTTTTGTTCTTTCTTTATGCATGATAATTCCATGCAGTTTGAACCTGCTTCAAAAGATCCGTATGTTACCAAAGGTAAAGTGAGACAATCGCCTACTTCAAACTGAACTCCCAGCTCAGTGAAAGTCCTTTCTCTCCTGAGGGTACCAAGGCTTGAAAACCCTCAGATCCTTTTCAAAATGGAACAAAGAGTCCTGATTAAGGGTCAGCTGATCTCCCATTTCCCCCGTCCATTTTCGTTGAGTTAGGAGAGAAAAAAGTTTTAAATAGCATGGTGACATGTTTGGAGGGCACTCGATCGAGTTACTGAGCCTGACAGGAGAGAGGAGAGAAAGAGAGAGAGAGACAGGGTTGAGATAAAATGCTGAATCATTGCTGCGTTCTCGGTGACTGTATCTGGGTGGATGGTACTGCAGCTCACCAACAGACTGACTCAATAATTCACAGCTGCCAGCATGATATTGCACCCACAAACTGCCAGGGTCAAGGCAAGCTGGGGATAAGCTTTAAATTCAGTCAGACTGTCGGGTTGGAAGTCCTATCTGGTTACACAGGATGCACAGTGGTCAACAAACCCATCTAATCTATGCCAGCTCCCTTCTATTCCCATCCCTCTTAATCTCACTCTGCTCAACCAATTTTTACAGATGCGCTATAAGAAAGTATCCTATCTGGCTGCATCGCAGTCTGGTCTGGCAACTGCTCGACCCACGGCCGTAAGAGACTACAGAGAATTGTGAACACAGCCCAGTCCATCACACAAACCCGCCTCCCATCCATTGACTCTGTCTACACCTCCCACTGCCTTGGGAAAGTGGGCAGCATAATCAAAGATCCCTCCCACCCAGGTTATGCTCTCTTCAAACCTCTTCCATTGGGCAGGAGGTACTAAAGTTTGAGAACACGCACCAATAGATTCAAAAACAGCTTCTACCAGACTCCTGAATGACCCTCTAATGACTGAACTGATCCCTTTACATTTCTTCTTTACAGTTGTTGATCTATATTCTGCTGATGTCTATGTTTATGTATTTGCATTGTGTATTTATCGCGTGTTGTGTTTGGAACGATCTGCCTGGTCTGTACGAAGAACAATACTTCTCACTGTACCTCGGTATCAATTCCTTTCCCTAGCTAGGCCAGCATTCATTGCCCATCGCTAATTGCCCTTCAACAGGGAGGACTGTTCAAACCCTGCAGTCACAAGTGGCGCCTGGCCAGGTAAGGATGACAGGATTACTCCCCTGAAGAAGATTAGTGAACCAGACGTTTTTTTTTTTGTGGCAACAATCGATGATGGTTGCATGGATTCATATTCTAGATTTATTAACTGAATTTAAATTCCAGCAAATGCCGTGGTGGGATTTTGAACCCCGTGTCTGCAAAGCGGCCCTGGATCAGCTAGGCCGCTGAATCACCAGGCCAGTGACATTACCACCCTGCCACCATCTCCCCCCAAATGCTATTTGTGTCATGGCTGAGCTTCTGCCCCTTTCGTAGCTGTCTCTTCAAATTCCAATGACAGGGATGGATGCTCCTTAATTCCCTCGCCCAAACGATGGTGCCCATTTTGGGACGCATCTACAGAGGGTGAAGGGAGGTGGATGGTTTCCTAGACTTTTCCATAAATCTTGGAAGATATGCCCGCCGGGCTGGTGCCCACGGATAGCTGGCGTCGCTGCCATGTCGGGATCGCACTGGGGAGAAATTTCCTTGCTCAAGGCGGGAAAGAGGGAAGAGTGAGGAGGAAACAGAGGGCGCACCTTTCCCAATCCCAGAACCTCCCAAAGTGCTTTCCAGCCCAGGATACCTTTGAAATGTTGTCACGGTTATCATTTGGGAAATATGGCAGCCATTTTTGTGCATAGCGACAGCCTACAAGTAACAATTGATAAATGATCAGATAAACCTCATTATGTGCCGTCCTTTGAGGGACAAATATTGGTCAGTTCACCAGGGTCTGCTTTGCATTCGTCATGGGACCATTTATACCCCCCTGAGAGGGCTGACGGGACATTGGTTTACATTTGTTTTTAGGCATTCGATGAGGGAGTAATATTGGCCAGGAGAACTCCCCTCCTCTTGTTGTCAAGGACCCTTCTGCGTTCACCTGCAAGAGCTGACAGGGCCCCAGGTTTCGTGCCTGATCCAAAAAACAGCTCCGCTGGCAGGGCAGCACCCCCGTAAGACTGCACAACAAATGTCAGCTTGGATTACGTCCAGAGTCTTCTGGAATGAGTCCAGATCATCTCCATGCCTTTTGGACGAGGAGATTGTGGTGATATGCATCACTGTAAATACACAAGGGGTTAATGTAAATACATGTAGACTAGAGGGAGCACCAGAGACATGGCACACAGACATTCATCCAATAGGCCAGTAAGATAGGACACGACCAATGGGCATTCACGATACACACAGAGGTGACACTACCACAGGAGGGCATTACACCAACCCATATGAAAGGACACAGCACACATGATCTTCCTCTTTCCAGTGGAGACACTCAGTGTGTACACAGGGTCGATTTGAAACACATCACACCCACCACATGGATTGTAGCAGACTGGTTCGTCAGTCTGAGTAGCTATAGCAGGATTAACACAAGAGTCGAATCCAAGTAGGAGAATTGTTAACAGTTTAATAAATGTGTTAAAGCTATCTCCAAGTCTGAACCTTCCTTTGTCAGAGTGCACATCAAGGAAGCAGCTTATGCTACGTCAAGAGCATAACAAAATAGAGATGAGAGGGTTCACACTGAGCTAAGGCTGACGCATGCAACTTAGGAGGTTTTGGAAAGGAAGGAAAGAGGGTGCAAGGCAATGGGAGGACAGGAAGCATGGTGTCTGAAAAGGCAGGGTACATTATAGGATGTGGGGAAGGATAGGAAGATTGGATAGGTGTGTCGGTAGAGGGGTTAAGAGGAAGTATCCTTTCTAGGAAGATGAATTAATTTGAAGAATGCAAGAACCATACCAGAGAACTGGGTAGGTTTGGTGCTGAATATGATGTCATAGCCTGGAACAGAGATTGTAGCTTCAAACCACAGGATACTAACACCATAAGAGAAAATCAATGCTGATTTTTTTAGCAAGGCTAGTCTGGGATTATTCAGACATTATCATAGATAACGTATTGGTTTTGCCATCAACTACATCAACATACCACTGCACATTAAACAGTGATACGTAAACAATTACTTTTGGTTGCTGGAATGAATTTTTACCTTTTGTACAATCCACTAAATGCAGATTTGTGCGTCACGGTAGCACAGTGGTCAGCACTGTAGCTTCACAGCGCTAGGGTCCCAGGTTCGATTCCCGGCTTGGGTCACTGTCTGTGCGGAGTCTGCACGTTCTCCCCGTGTCTGCGTGGGTTTCCTCCGGGCGCTCCGGTTTCTTCCCACAAAAGACATGCTTGTCAGGCGAAGTGGACATTCTGAATTCTCCCTCCGTGTACCCGAACAGGAGCTGGAATGTGGCGACGAGGAGATTTTCACAGTAACTTAATTGCAGTGTTAATGTAAGCCTACTTGAGACAATAAAGATTATTATTATTGACACTGCGTCAGGACCCCTGGCGAATGCTGGCGTCATCTTAGGAATGCTCTGCAAGAGTTGATACCCTCCTGGGGAACCCTGTGCTAATAATGATGCATTCTTGGCCCTGGGTGGGGGTGGGGGAGGGGGGGGGGGGGTGCCTTCTGTGAATTCTGACACAGTCCCAGGAACCAGATGCCAAATCCTGGCACTCTCATTGGGGGGCATTACTAACGAATGCCAGGCTGTCTGGAGTACTACACGCACCCATGAGGAGGGTCTTGGAAATGGCCCAAAGAAGAGTTCTAAGCTCAACCCACTCAACCACTGAGGAAGGATTGAGGATGTGTCTATTTACCGTAGGAAACGCAGACTTAGAAAGAACCTGAGGCGGAGTTGCGAAACAATTAAAGGACTGAATAGCATTTCTATCGATGGGTTATTCCAATCTGCCAGATTGAGGAGGGCCAGGACACAAGTATAAACCACATTAAGAATAGGAATTGTCACAACCCCACGGGTGAAATTCGAATTTATATTAATTCCAGTGGCTTTGGGTTGAGTTAAATTTAAACATAAGGAACCTTTTATTATTAAGTTATTAGAATTAATTTAAAAAAATACAGGTTAGGTGGATTGGCCATGATAAATTGCCCTTAGTGACCAAAAAGGTTAAGAGGGATTATTGGGTTCCGGGGTAGGGTGGAAGAGAGGGTCGGTGCAGTCTCGATGGGCCGAATGGCCTCCTTCTGCACTGTATGTTCTATGTTCTTTTATCCACTATCTGATTCGCAACCCGACCCCTCCACCACTTTCTAACTTGCCCCACACTGTACACACACACACCCACTCCCACAACACAGATGGAAAAGGGTGGTTGAGAAATAAAGAAAATATGCTCAAATAAAAGGATGGGGATCTTGGATTCAGATGGATGTTTTCCAGTTAGTGTCGTTCTCAAGGTTAGGCCTCCTGTTGGGTACTTCCTTTTCCTTCAGCTGTCAATGATCTTCACTGCAACTCACGGCGACAACAGGCAACCGATAGCAGAGAGAGGGAGAAAACCCAGCTCCTCTTCCGTCGAGGGCCCAGAGGCTTCTGGAAAGGTTGTCTACTCTCCCTGTAGATTCAGGATTATTTTAACTTTACAGAAAAGGTGTGCCAGGAATTTACTGGTTTTGGAATAACGAAGTAGTTCTTTCAGTGAGAGAGAGAGAGAGAGTGTGTTCTTTCTCCTTCCAAGGGCTAATCACTTCTGCCAAGCTCTCTCTGAAAGCACCATGCAGGAACCAATCACTGATTGTTGTCAGGCAGAACACTATCCCTGGCAACCCCACAGGTTGACAGCCAACTAATCGAACCAGCTTTCTCCAAAGCTGGTTCCTAAGATTCACTCAGTGCCGGCGAGTCTGGTTTCTCCTCTCCAAAATACAAAATGTAGGAAGATGCTGTCCCTGGCAAGCACTCTTCTGCTTAAAGGCAAACGCTGATTATTGGTCCATGGACCAAAAATAATAAAATTAAAATAAAAGAAACGGGAACGATGGAAATAAACAGGAAGGACACAATGTTCAGCTGTTCTTCATTTCCTAGAGAGTTGTGTTCCTCTGGAATGCTTTGCTGACCGGTATTGTGCGTGCCAACTCAGTCTAAGCCTTCGAGAAGGATCTTGGACCAGTTGGAGATGGTAGTGTGCTGGATATAAAGTGTGACAAAGTAATATTGTGACCTCGGTGCTGGGAGGAGAGTGATGTCTGAGAGGGTGGGCTCTCAATAGGGAGCAGTGAGAGAGAGCGATGGCTACAAAGGTTCACGTCAGAGACCATTGTTGGACATGGGAAAGGATGGGAAGACTGATGCGTTCTGGTGACAGGTTATTGCCCTTTGGCGAGGCAGTGGCATAGTGGTATTGTCACCGCACTAGTAATCTAGAGACCCAGGCAATGCTCAGGGCACCCAGGTTCCCACCACCACGGCAAACGGTGAAATTTGAACTCGATAGAAAAAAATCTGGAATTAAAAGAATGAAATGATCGTGAAACCATTGTTGTAGCCATCACTGATGTCCCTTTAGGGAATTAAATCTGCCGTCCTTACCCGGTCTGGCCTACATGTGACTCCAGACCCACAGCAATGTGGTTGACTCTTAAATGCCTTTGGATTGGCCGGGCAAAGCCACTGAGTTCAAGGGCAATTAGGAACGGACAACAAATGCTCGCCCAGCCCAGTGACACCCACATCTCATCCATGAAAAAAAGCCTTCTTTCTCTTGCAGGGCATTTCAATCACCTGCAGTATTTTGGGAGAATTTTAGGGCCCCTGTCTCGGTGGAGGAGGGGTCGTAAAATACGGCCAGCGGTTCAAAATTCCATTGACTTTGGCAGGACTGAGAATTCCGGCTGGTGGATGGAATTCCGTGAGATTCTGCTGTTTGTTTTCGGACCTGCGGCAGAGAGCGCATCTTATAAAAGATCGGAGTCTTTGTCGGTCCAGACCTGACGATCATTAGTCAAGCAGGTGGATTTTCGAGAGAAGGGGCTGGATTCTCCGTTCCTGCGTCTCAGTGCTGACTCCAACGGAGGATCCGTGGAGTTCCACGACAGCGGAATTGGTGCCACGCCCGCACCAATTCCGCTACCGGTGAGGGGCTAGCACTGGCAGCGAGTGGACCACGCGGGAAACGGTGCGGGAATCGCCCGGTCCGTGACGGACACGTGCAGGGCTGACAAGCTGCAGCCGCGCGTACATTATACGCACCCCACACTCGCACCAACCGCGCACGAAAAGATGACGCCGGTCGTGCTGGACCGTGTACCCGGTCCACCCTGACCCCACAGCCCACACCCTGCCACCCCCGACTACCCCCCCCACCTCCCCCCGGCCCTGGAAAAAGACCCCCGGCCAGAGGCACGGCTGTCGGCGATATATGCCGGTGCTGGACGCTGTCCGTATGCCCCCCCTCTCCACAGTCATCACACCAGGTTGCCGACTGTTGAGAGCACACGTGGACCGTGCCATCGGGAACGCGGCACATCGGAGGCGGGTGGACCCCATAATGAGATGCCAACGAGGTCGCAACTACGCGCGGCACGCGTCGCAATGATGCCGATTTGAAGGGGCCGGAGCGTCGCAACCCGCCGTCGAACCGGCACCTTCCCCGATTTCGGCATCCGGAACTATTCCCCGTCCGATCGCCATTCCCGATTTCAGCGACGGAGAATCCGGCCCCGGATTTGTTGAAATCATATCAAGTGTGCGATCCATCGCAAATCATTACAAGGACATCACTGGATGCTTGCATCCTGTTAGTGTTGTATTTTACGTTTATCCATATCCCAAGCCGGCTTGCCCTTGATGGTAGCCATTTACTGGGTGATCGATGGTGAGGTAAATTTTCTCTTCCATGTTATTCTTTCTTGGGACGAGGGCCTTGTTGCCAAGCCAGTATTTATTGTCCATTCGTAACTGGCCTTGAACTGAGTGGCTCGGCCATTCCAGACAGCAGTTAAAAGTGAACCACGTTGCTGTGGGTCTGGAGTCACATGTAGGCCGGACCGGGTAAGGATGGCAGATTTCCTTCCCTGAAGAGGCATTAGTGAACCAGATGGGTTTTTTTACATTGGTTGATAGTTTCATGCTCACCATTACTGAGATTAGCTTTTCAGTTCCAGAATGTGGGCGGGATTCTCCAGTTCCCGTGTTTCTCGGCGATGGGCCGTTTGCTGGAAGGCGGGATTCTCTACTCCCGCTGCTTGTGAATGGGATTTCCCGCTGGGGCCACCCCACGCTGCTGGGAAACCTGTGGGCGGGAAAATAGATTCCCAAGGGCTGGAGAATTCTGGCCTTTATTAATTGAATTCAAATTCCACCAGCCGCTACCCTTATTAGCCTGGAGCTCTGGATCACTAGCCCATTGATGCTGCCATCTTGCCGTTGTTTATCATCATTCTGATGATCAGTGCAGAGTACTGGCAGCAGGAGGCGCTGTTTGCAGATGAGGGAATGACTTGGAACATTTATAAAGGGAGTTGGGCAGTTTGACCCTGCAATGGACTAATAACCAGTGATCTGTGCTTGAAGGGGATCCAACTGTATGGGGCAGGGTGATCGAGCGCAGCTATAGGGGCATAACTGTAGGGGGAACAACTAAAGTCGGCATCGCTGTAAGCTATATTTGAAATGCGGTTCACAAACTCTGTGGTTGGGGTTTAATTGATGCCGCTGTTGCTCTGTTTACTTGCTATAAATATGGCCGTTAATAAGGTCGCCTTTCTTAATCCTAATTATGAGTATCATAGACTTTACAGTGCAGAAGGAGGCTATTCGGCCCATCAAGTCTGCACCGGTCCTTACAATGATCACCCTACTCAACCCCACATACCTACCCTATCCCCGTAAACGAGCAATCTCCACTTAACCAGATGGTTTTTTTTTTACAACAATGGTTGATTGTTTCATACTCACCATTACTGAGGCTAGCTTTTCAGTTCAGTTTCAGTTTCAGAGTTTACTTTCAGAGTCGCCAGGTATCTCTCGATACCGCCACAAGGTTCAACCCGAATACCGATCAAAGAGCCAATACACCAGTTAGTTAGTTCAAAGTCAGTACTATTTTATTTACACACAGTATGATCTACTCATGCACAATAACACTACAGGCTAAACTATCTCTATCACTAACGCCTATACTTAACTTCGGGTCCCCACTCAGTCAGAGGAACAATGGCCGTTGTTCGGATCTGAGGCTGTTGGGTTCGAAGAGGTAACAGGAGAACAGCTAACGTCGTCCGTCTGGTAGCGAGCGTTGACCTTGAACTTACTGCTTCTGGTGATGCTGGTGGATGGGTCTCTCTGCTTGAGAGCCGAGTCCAAGAGACTGAACCTTGCGCGGGGTTTCCTTCCTATACTTGGAGGGGCTTTGCGTGCTTTTAGGCCGGCCTTAAACTTGGTCCCAATTAATTGGGCCGCTTCGTGATCATTGTTATCGATCTAAGCCAATAAAGGGGCAGGTGCCTTGATGGCTGGGCGTGTCCTAAGTGGCCATTGGCCTTGCTTTGTTTGTGTCTTCTGGTTGGGGTAGTGGCGCCGGACTGTGAGGCAGTATCGGCTACCTGAACACTCGCTCTTTGTTTCCCGGAGATCGGCCATCAATATGTAAATCGACCCAGAGTTTCGATTCTGTCTGCAGACTGCCTTCCAAATATACATTCAGGCTCTGTGCCTGCTTGTTTGCTTAGGCTCTGCAAATGTCCATTTTTTATACTGAAAGTAGCCATTCACGATGGCTACACCGCGACATTGCTGAAGTTGCACAGTTTACTCAGGGCAGTGTACTGTAGCTGCCACACTGCACTTAGTAACTGTGTGTACGTCCTGATTATTAGAATATGCATGAAGGCGCATTGCAGGAGGTGACCACCTCTTTGCTGTAGAGCATTCATGGAAGTGGTAAACGGGTGATCCTCCATGAGATTGGGAAGAATCAGGCTGTGCAGGAATATTGAAACACTCAACCAGTTTATTTAAGGTAGAGTACTGGCGAAGCACAGTCCAGAGCACTTCTATCACATTGTGGCCTTGACGTAAACTGTACACATACAGTGGCCGTAGAGGATTTGCTAGTCAGGGGGATAGATAAACATTCGGGAAGATTTTGATGTGAATGTCACTTTGTGTTTTGCCTCCCTGGTGAGAGGGTAAAAGGACATCACTGAGCAAGGGCAGAGCATTTGGAAGAAGAAGGGGACCAGCCAGAAGATGTAGTCCACGTCGGAACCAGTGACATAGAAAGGAAATGGGAAGCAATTTGACAGAGTTTCAGGGGCTTGGGAGGAAATGAATGAGCTGGTCCTTAAAGCAACCCAATTGTGGGGCAGGGACTCAGCAGTAGGGGCACAGAAATCCCGAGATTATTTCAGTGCCATGGGACTGGGGGTGGTATTGAGGTGGATAGAAAACTGGTTGGCAGATAGAAAGTAACGAATAGGAATAAACGGGTCTTTATAAAAGTGGCAGGCAGTGACTAGAGGGGTACTGTAGGGATCAGTGCCTGGGCCCCAGCTCCCAAGAGTTCCAGTAATTACAAACTCTTCAACTAAGCCAAAATGTATGCCACAGCCCACTGCAATTTACTTCAATTCTGCTCAGTATTTCAGCTATTCCTCTGAGGTAAGAGTCTATGGGGACTCTTCCATTAGCTTTTGGCTCAACAACCCTTCAACCTGCCTCTTTACAGATCTCATGACGATGGATGCCTCAGCTCCTTGTTCAGGCTGCTGCCTTCCAGAGCTTCCCAAGCTAACTCTGCTGATTGCCTTCTGTCGCAACGCTCTGTGAGGACCATTGTAGATTCCTTCCACTGGCTGCAAGCTGGAGCAAATCTTCCAGCTGCTCTTCCCTCAAGGAATTCAAACTGAAATTCATCCTCGTTCCATGCAGTGAATAATAAAATGAATATTTTCTCTGCTTGAAATCCAGGCTGAACTGACGATCAACTCCTGTTTGCTCTCTCAACTGTAGAATGCAGTCTTCACCAAAGCAAAACAACAACTGTCTTTGTCAGTCTCCAAACAAAACAGCTTACTTCTATCACCAAACATACACTGTTCGATCAAATAGAAGAAACTCTCCCCTAACTGACTAGCTCAGTGGTAACATAAGAACATAAGAAGAACATAAGAACTAGGAGCAGGAGTAGGCCATCTGGCCCCTCGAGCCTGCTCCGCCATTCAATGAGATCATGGCTGATCTTTTGTGGACTCAGCTCCACTTTCCGGCCCGAACACCATAACCCTTAATCCCTTTATTCTTCAAAAAACTATCTATCTTTACCTTAAAAACATGTAATGAAGGAGCCTCAACTGCTTCACTGGGCAAGGAATTCCATGGATTCACAACCCTTTGGGTGAAGAAGTTCCTCCTAAACTCAGTCCTAAATCTACTTCCCCTTATTTTGAGGCTATGCCCCCTAGTTCTGCTTTCACCCGCCAGTGGAAACAACCTGCCCGCATCTATCCTATTTATTCCCTTCATAATTTTAAATGTTTCTATAAGATCCCCCCTCATCCTTCTGAATTCCAACGAGTACAGTCCCAGTCTACTCAACCTCTCCTCATAATCCAACCCCTTCAGCTCTGGGATTAACCTAGTGAATCTCCTCTGCACACCCTCCAGCGCCAGTACGTCCTTTCTCAAGTAAGGAGACCAAAACTGAACACAATACTCCAGGTGTGGCCGCACTAACACCTTATACAATTGCAACATAACCTCCCTAGTCTTATGGCCTGTTCCCAGGTATAAATGAAAACAAACAACATTCCAACATTTTTTTTTGATTGCGGGAAACCAGCTGACTAGCTTCCTTGTTTAATGGAGTTTTACGGCCAACATTCCAGGAATCTCTGACCTCTTGAGTTAACTTGGCCCAATCTTATTTAAGTGTAATGAACTCCAAGCGTGTCTGCATTGCAGTTACTTCAGGGTTGCTTGTCAGGTTCAGTCAGGTGCCCCATTTTCTGCAGTTAAAATCTTAATTCCTGAAACTAAAAGTTCTGGGTGGAATTTTCCGAGCAAAAAAGGCCCCGCACCGTTCGCTGGCGATGGGATTCCATCTTCCCGCCTCTTGTCAATGGGATTTTCCATTGTAACAACCCCAGGGCACCGGGAAGGCTGTGCCGCTGGTGAGAACATCGAATTGTAACGATTGGAGAATTCTGGCCAAAGTCAGCTTCTGACTGAAAACAGGCGTTTTTCTAACCACAGACACAGCCAGGTTTTCTGCCCAGATCTTCTGACACTGTCAAAAATAAATGGGGCGGGGGGGTGCCGCAGTTTACGCCATCACTCTGGTGGGGTGGGGCCTGATCGCGCTGGCAAATCCAGCAACACAGAGATCGGGGCCATCTTTAAAGAGCGTCCTGGTCAGCGAGAAAAATTAACTCCTCCCGCCAACCCTCACGACCATGGAGGACCCTCCCCATACACAAACTTCAGGGGCAACACTCTCCCCCCCCCCCCACCATGGAAGTATTGGGGAGCATTATCCCCCCCTCTCCCCCCATCTAGTCCGTTCGCTGGTGCATGGCTGTTTCCCCCCCGCCACACATAATGGAGAAGGGTAATTCCCTGGCACTGCCCCCTGGCATTGCCCAGCCCATAACCCAACTCAGCACCTCTGGCCTGCCCCCCGACACTGACCCCCTTTTGTTTTCAAAAACAAGTAGTGAATCAGACTGAAGTGACGTCACGCCGTCAACACACACACACACACACATTCCACATGGCCAAACACTACGGTGTGAAGATGTTTAATGATATTGAAATCCATGTAAATTGATGGAAATCTGGTTTACTGATTACGTCACTGGTGAGGGACAGGGAATATCTCAAACCGAGATCTCCCTACCGTGAATCCCATTATGACCCCCTTGTGAGATTTAGCGGCCAAAACGGGATTTGTGCCCGCGGTGAATGAATCTGAGAAACCGCGCCCTATGTTCTAAAACAGCATTAACAGCGCGTTGTCTGAATTTACATCCTGCACTTCCAGTCTGACAGGGAGAGAAGACAAATAGATGGAAAAATCAAAGACCAATCCAATCAACAACCTGGATCAGGAACCACCATGACTGGGAATAATAGATTCCCATTCAGCCCATCAAGTCTGCACCAACCCTATTAAAGACCACTCTACCTAGGCCCAATCCCCCACCCTATTCCTACAAACCCACCCTAAGGGGCAATTTATCACGGCCAATCCATCTAACCTGCACACCTTTGGACTGTGGGAGGAAACCGGAGCACCCGGAGGAAACCCACGCAGCCACGGGGAGAACGTGCAGACTCCGTACAGACAGTGACCCAAGACTGGAACTGGACCCGGGTCTCTGGCACTGTGAAGCAACAGTGCTAACCACTGAGCCACCGCGCCCCCTTCCAGCAGGGAAGGAGTCGAGAATTAGAAAAGGTAGACTTACATTTATGCAGCACACCCCATGCGCCACCTTAGGATTCCTCAACTGTTTCACAGCCACTTCAGTACTTTTGAAGCTCGTAACTGTTGTCATTTTGGGAATGCAACAAACAATTTGCGCACGGCAAGATTGCACAGACAGCCTTGTGGTTATGACGAGATGATCTATTTTAAATCGACCGTGGATATCTAAGGAAATAAGGGAGAGTATCAAATTGAAGGAAAAAACATACAAAGTGGCAAAGATTAGTGGGAGACTAGAGGACTGGGAAATCTTTAGGGGGCAACAGAAAGCTACTAAAACATCTATAAAGAAGAGTAAAATAGATTATGAGAGTAAACTTGCTCAGAATATAAAAACAGACAGCAAAAGTTTTTACAAATATATAAAACAAAAAAGAGTGGCTAAGGTAAATATTGGTCCTTCAGAGGATGAGAAGGGAGTTTTAATAATGGGAGATGAGGAAATGGCTGAGGAACTGAACAGGTTTTTTGGGTCGGTCTTCACAGTGGAAGATACAAATAACATGCCAGTGACTGATAGAAATGAAGCTATGGCAGGTGAGGATCTTGAGAGGATTTTTATCACTAAGGAGGTAGTGATGGGCAAGCTAATGGGGCTAAAGGTAGACAAGTCTCCTGGCCCTGATGGAATGCATCCCAGAGTGCTAAAAGAAATGGCTAGGGAAATTGCAGATGCACTAATGATGATTTACCAAAATTCACTAGACTCCGGTGGATTGGAAATTAGCAAACGTGACACCACTGTTAAAAAAAGGAGGTAGGCAGAGAGCAGGAAATTATAGGCCAGTGAGCTTAACTTCGGTAGTAGGGAAGATGCTGGAATGTATCATCAAGGAAGAAATAGTGAGGCATCTGGATAGAAATTGTCCAATTGGGCAGACGCAGCATGGGTTCATAAAGGGCAGGTCGTGCCTAACTAATTTAGTGGAGTTTTTTGAGGACATTACCAGTGCAGTAGATAACGGGGAGTCAATGGATGTGGTATATCTGGATTTCCAGAAAGCCTTTGACAAGGTGCCACACAAAAGATTGCTGCGTAAGATAAAGATGCATGGCATTAAGGGTAAAATAGTAGCATGGATCGAGGATTGGTTAATTAATAGAAAGCAAAGAGTGGGGATTAATGGGTGTTTCTCTGGTTGGCAATCAGTAGTTAGTAGTGTCCCTCAGGGATCCGTGTTCCCACAATTGTTCACAATTTACATAGATGATTTGGAGTTGGGGACCAAGGGCAATGTGTCCAAGTTGGCAGATGACACAAAGATGAATGGTAAAGTGAAAAGTGCAGAGGATACTGGAAGTCTGCAGAGGGATTTGGATAGGTTAAGTGAATGGGCTAGGGTCTGGCAGATGGAATACAATGCTGACAAATGTGAGGTTATCCATTTTGGTAGGAATAACAGCAAACGGGATTATTATTTAAACAATAAAATATTAAAGCATGCCACTGTGCAGAGAGACCTGGGTGTGCTCGTGCATGAGTCACAGAAAGTTGGGTTACAGGTGCAACAGGTGATTAAGAAGGCAAATGGAATTTTGTCCTTCATTGCTAGAGGGATGGAGTTTAAGACTAGGGAGGTTATGTTGCAATTGGATAAGATGTTAGTGAGGCCACACCTGGAGTATTGTGTTCAGTTTTGGTCTCCTTGAGAAAGGACCTACTGGCACTGGAGGGTGTGCAGAGGAGATTCACTAGGTTAATCCCAGAGCTGAAGGGTTTGGATTATGAGGAGAGGTTGAGTAGACTGGGACTGTACTCATTGGAATTTTGAAGGATGAGGGGGGATCTTATAGAAACATTAAAATTATGAAGGGAATAGATAGGATTCATAGAATTTACAGTGCAGAAGAAGGCCATTCGGCCCATGGAGTCTGCACCGGCTCTTGGAAAGAGCACACTACCCAAAGTTAACACCTCCACCCTAGCCCCATAACCCAGTAACCCCACCCAACACTAAGGGCAATTTTGGACACTAAGGGCAATTTATCATGTCCAATCCACCTAACCTAAGGATAGATGCGGGCAGGTTGTTTCCACTGGCGGGTGAAAGCAGAACTAGGGGGCATAGCCTCAAAATAAGGGGAAGTAGATTTAGGACTGAGTTTAGGAGGAACTTCTTCACCCAAAGGGTTGTGAATCTATGGAATTCCTTGCCCAGTGAAGCAGTTGAGGCTCCTTCGTTAAATGTTTTTAAGGTAAAGATAGATAGTTTTTTGAAGAATAAAGGGATTAAGGGTTATGGTGTTCGGGCGAGAAAGTGGAGCTGAGTCCACAAAAGATCAGCCATGATCTCATGGAATGGCGGAGCAGGCTCGAGGGGCCAGATGGCCTACTCCTGCTCCTAGTTCTTATGTTCTTATGTTCTAACACCATTGATTGAAGGATAACTGTTGGCCAGAGGGAGGCCCCAACCTTTTCAAATAGCATCGTGGGATATTTTAGTTTCGCCCGCTGGGACCTCGGTTTAGTGGCTTAACCAAAAGACAGCTCGGCAGCTCTCCCTCAGCGCTGCAGTGGAGTGTCAGCCTGGTTAGGTAATCCAGTGCTGGATTTTGCGCAGGCAAAGTAAGGGATAACCCCACACTGGCCTGCAAGCAGCAACTGTGGAGATAGGTCCTTGGCGGTGGTCAATTAATTTGTTCTAGCCAGGGTGACTGTCCTAATTAAGGAGAGTGGTCCGTCCTCGAGGGCTGTTGGCCCGATTAAAGGGAGGAAGCTTAGCAGCCTCAGTGGTGCCACTGCTAGTAGTGGCCATTGCTGGGACTGCACCTGCCAGGTGAAGCTGCGTCAAGGGCTGGGGGCCTAAATGGCCAGGTGCCCTCGAGGATGGGCAAGATTAGAGGATGCCAGGCAGGCATGTCCTGGTTGTCTGAAAGGAGTTTGGCGGGGTGGTGTCATGTGACATAGGCAACGCTTTGCTGTGGGGGCCGCCATTACTGTCAGGCTCTCCTCCGTACACCCTAGAGGGCCCAAAAAAAGGAGGCACTGGCTGGGAGACCACCAAGTCAAAATGCCACGGAGGCAGAACGTGGTCCATTCTTGGTCACTTAAGTGGCCCAATTTGCACCAGGCGCGAAGCCAATTGGCCCATGGCTGACAAAACAGTTTGGCGGTGGCTAGACAACAGACATGGCCACCTG
Source organism: Scyliorhinus canicula (assembly GCF_902713615.1). NCBI lineage: Eukaryota > Metazoa > Chordata > Chondrichthyes > Carcharhiniformes > Scyliorhinidae > Scyliorhinus > Scyliorhinus canicula. The sequence continues at coordinate 16,057,674 of NC_052168.1, forward strand.
CATCATTTTTCCAGCCTTCTGGCCCCCTGGCCTGTCGCCAAGATGCTTGTCTCTGAAGTAGAATTTTGTGATTGCTCAAAGTAAGATTGTTGCTATTGAAGTGAGGCAAGAAATGGCTGCTGGCTCTTCTTCTACAGGACACCCCTCATCTGTCCTATCTTAAACTTGAAATATCTCATTCAACTTTCTCCTGGTGATACCGTTCTAGATAGACCTGCAAATAACAATCAAACTTGCATTATATAGCACCTTAAATATTGTCAAATATCTCAAGATGCTCTTTTGGAATGTTGAAAGCACAATTTCACACACAGCCAAATAAATACTATGGCTACTGTTATGAACTATATATAATGTTTAATTTGAGCTTACATACATATATTTGTGCGTTAATAAAGGTAAAAATAGTTTCAGTTTCACTTTGGTTTTGTCTGCGAATGTTGGTGCCTGGGTGTCTGGGTAGACTTGTGGTTGAAAAAACAGGTTTATGGGGTTTGTTTATATGTACATTTTGTGATGAATGTAGGAACTTCCGATATACTGTATTTTATGTATTTAGTGCAGTAAGGGTTAAAAGCCTGGGTTAGTGTGTGCGACCGCTGCAGTCATGTTTTTAGAAATCCTGGTTTGAAAGACAACCAGGCTTTGTGGCTACAGAAGGGATAATTAAAGCATCATAAAAATTGGGCTAATGGAATGTTGTTTATATGCCGAAGATTCCCTGGGGAGTAGATAATTAGAGACCCTATGATTAGCTTTAGTAAGATGATGTAGTTAACGGGGTGGAGCCAGGGGCTGAAGCAGTTTCAGTTTCGGGAAAAAAAGCAGTTCAGATGGGGAAATGTGAACAGATAAGGACTTTTTTTGCCAAATGCTGGGAAATTAAACAGTAATTTGACACAGGCAAGAATCCACAAGCTGGTTCCTGAATAAGCTCTCTCTCAAAGCAGTTTATCCACGACATCTCTCTACAGCACATATTCCTGGGTTGGCTAACTGTATTGAAAAGTGGATTTTGACCTGAGGTGGGTTTTGCTTGAGTGGAGATAAAAGATAGTGGTTAGTGTTTCATTGTCATTGCTAAGCATTGTTTAACATCTAATTGGAAGCTATTCTTTGTAAGATGTTAAAGTTATTTTAATCCAGTGTTAGTAATAAAATTTGTTTTAATACACCATGGGTGGGATTCTCTGCCGGCGGGATTCTCCGTTTTGCCGGCGCCCGGGGGTTTCCCGACGCCGTGGGGCTGCCCCACGATGGGAAACCCCATTGGCCGGCCGGCGTAACGGAGAATCCCGCCAGCGGGTCGGGGCAGAAATGTGGCGGGGCGGAGAATTGAGCCCCAGATCCCTATTTGTGCGCGGAATCACTCCTGGAATGAAATATCCTTTCCTCACGGTTTTACAAATTAAATAAAATATTGGGGTTTCTATCCAGTATCCCAGCAACTGTTAGGGATTGTAATATTTTAAATTATGTTTTACAACCCCTGAAGTTAAAGAGATGGTTTAAAAGGGTTGGAATTCAGTTAAAGAAAAGAAAAATTAGAAAAACCTTACTATGCCCAGCAGCAGCGACCCTGTGAGAGATGAACTATTTCATGTGTATCAGAGACAGAAGGCAGGGGGCACGATTCAACAAAAAATTCTATATCCCGTTTCGGGTGAGTTTAGCGGAGTCCTTCTCAGAGCCTGCCCTGCTATTCTATAGCACTTTGCCGTTTTTTTGGCCTTGACTGGTGCCAGCGCAGGAAAACTACTCACGGGTCGGGGAGACAATTTTAAAGGCGGCCCTGATTTACCCACCCCCTCAGTGACATCAGACCATGGCCTCCAGATGCCCCCCCTCTCCGGGATCCACAAGCCCCCCCTTCACCCAATCTCTAATAGGTAAGGCACCCCTGGGCCTAACCCCTGGCACGGGCAAGCTGGCATCTGGGCACCTTGGCACTGCCAGGGTGACACTGCCACGATGCCAGGCTGGCAGTGTCGAGTTGCCCTGGCACCAACAGGTGTGCCAGGGTGTACCGCCACCCTGCCCTGATCCTGACTACCTGAGGGACTCTGAAGGCCTGCTAGACCCCCTGTTACAACTGGTCCACATTTGTGGAAATCAGTGCTCAGTGTCACCCCGACAAGGTCTCCCAGGTGCGGCCACTAGGTCCCGGCCACCGGAGTACCCAGCGAATGCATATTTAAATGAGCCATATACATATCTGGATGTCGCCCAGCGAGAGCGAGATTCAGCTCGCGATCTCTCGCGAGGTTCAGTTGAATCTCACGAGCCGCCTCAAGCGTGGCGAATCTCGCAAGTGGCCTCTCGCGAGATTCAACGTCCTCGCAGCGACACCACGCCGGGCGATTTCTAAGCTTTCTGAGAAGGAAAATTGCGAGGCTGGTGGGAGACTAGTTAACTGGATGGTCAGTTATGGGACTCAGTAAAGGTATCAGTTCAGCAGAGGTTCTTCTGGAAGTTTGAGTTGAGGGAACTCATTCTTTGCCCTGCAGCTGGAGAAAGAGCTAGTTCGAGGTGTGGTGTTTGGCCTCGGGAAAGATACGAGAGGGGTGAGAAGCACCTGGTAAATGCTCAGAGCTCCATTGGAAGCAAACAATGTGCAAACTGCTCCTGTCCCAAGTGAGAGGTGACTGGCAACTCTTCACTGGCTTATGTGTCTGTAAAGATATCGCTCAGGTAATGGAATAGTAAAAATTCGTCTTATTGTATTTGTGTTGAGAAATTTCCAATCCTTTTGTTTGGCGTAATATAGTTCACTTTGATTGTTTTAATAAATATTTTATTCTTTGTATTTAAAGTTAATCAGCAGAATTCCTGTGAATTTGCCCATTAACTTTGCTCCACGGTTTCTTTTTTTTATAACAAACAATTTTATTGAGGTAGTTTTTGGCATTGTAAACAGTTACAAACATCAACAGAAAGAAAGCAACAAAGGCAAAAATGTGCAAACATCCACGTACATTCAATACTTCAATCGTAACATACTGCACAAGCCCGCTCCTCTCCCAAAGGTACTACCCGCCAATTTATCCTTCCTACTCTACTCTACTCTACCCTCCCCCCCACCCTGCTGACGCTTACTCTCCTACAAAGAAGTCAATAAATGGTTGCCACCTTCGGGCGAACCCCTGTACAGATCCCCTCAAGGCGAACTTAATTTTTTCCATACCCAGGAAACCTGACATGTCCGTAAGCCACAACTCAGTCTTCGGGGGCTTTGAGTCACTCCAAGCCAATAATATTCGTCGCCGGGCTATCAGGGAAGCAAAGGCCAGAACATCAGCCTCTTTCTCACCCTGGACTCCCGGGTCTTCCGAAACCCCAAAAATTGCCACCCCTGGACCCATCGCCACCCTTGTTTTTAGCACCCGGGACATGATCCCCGCAAATCCTTCCCAGTACCCCCTCAGCTCAGGGCATGCCCAAAACATGTGAACATGGTTCGCTGGTCCTCCTGCGCACCTAGCGTATTTGTCCTCTACCCCAAAGAATTTGCTCATCCGTGCCACCGTCATGTGGGCCCGGTGAACGACCTTAAATTGAATCAGGCCGAGCCTGGCACATGTTGCGGTCGAACTTACCCTGCTCAGGGCTTCTGCCCACAGCCCGTCCTCCATTTCCCCGCCCAGCTCCTCCTCCCATTTGAGTTTCAGTTCCTCCGTCAGGGACCCTTCCTCCTTCATGAGCACCTTATAAATATCAGAGACTCTACCATCCCCTCCTTCCCCCCTAGAGACTATTCTGTCCTGGATCCCCAATGGCGGGAGGCGTGGGAAGGATGGGACCTGTCTACGGACAAAGTCCCGCAACTGTAGGTACCTGTTCCACGGTTTCTTAAAAAAAAAGTTAGGCTCTATCAAGCTAGGTTTTGCTCTGGGACGTGGCTTGTCCAATATTAACAGCAGCTGGGAATGTAACATGACAAGAGCGGGTCAGAAGCTGGGAATTCTGCGGCGAGCTGGTTACCTTCTGGGCGGCATGGTGGCGCAGTGGTTAGCACTGCTGCCTCGCGGCACCGGGGACCTGGGTTCGATCTCGGCCCTCGGTCAGTGCCTGTGTGGAATTTGCACATCCTCCCCGTGTCTGCGTGGGTCTCACCCCCACAACGCAAAGACGTGCAGGGTGGATGGATTGGCCACGCGAAATTGCCCCTTAATTAAAAAAAAAGAATTAGGTACTCCAAATTTTAAAAAAAAAATCACCTTCCCACCATCCAAAGCCTGTCAACCATCCACAGGACACAAGTCAGGAGTGTGATGGAATACTCTCCATTTGCCTGGATGAGTGCGGCTCCAACAACACTCAAGAAGCTCAACACCATCCAGGACAAAGCGGCCCCGCTTGACTGGCACCCCATTCACCAGTTTATCAACATCCACTTCCTCCGTCGCCGACACACAGTGGCAACCGTGTGTACCATCCAAAAGATGCACTCCACCAACTCGCCAAGGCTCCTGCGACAGCACCTTCCAAACCCAAAGACCGTTACCACCTAGAAGGATAAGGGCATCACAAGCCTGGGAACGGCAGCCCCCAAAGTTCCTCCAAGCCACTCGCCACCCTGACTCGGAAATATATCGGCCATTCCTTCACTATTGCTGGGTCAAAATTCTGGAACTCCCTCCCTAACAGCACAGTGGGTGTACTTACACCACATGGACTGCAGCGGTTCAAGAAGGCGACTCACCACCACCTTCTCAAAGACAATTAGGGATGGACAGTACATGCTGGCCTGGCCAGGGACCCCCAACCCTCCCTTGAGCAAATAGAAAAAAGGCGATTTGATGGCAAATTGACCAAAAGCTGGCCATGGTGGAATAATTACAGTCAGGAATGAGCAAAGAGCTAGAATTGAGGAGCGCAGATATAGAACATAGAACATAGAACAGTACACCACAGAACAGGCCCTTCGGCCCTCGATGTTGTGCCGAGCAATGATCACCCTACTCAAACCCACGTATCCACCCTATACCCGCAACCCAACAACCCCCCCTTAGGACACTACGGGCAATTTAGCACGGCCAATCCACCTAACCCGCTACCGTGCTGCCCCTTAGAGGGGTTCTTAGAGGGTTGAAGGACAGGAGGAGATTACAGAGATCAGGAGGGGTGAGGCCAGAGAGAACTTTGAAACCAAAGGTGATGGATTTTAAAATGAATGAGTTGCTTAACTGGGTGTCTATGGAAGTCCGTCCAGTCGTACATTGGGATGGTTGCATCCAATAAGTATAACTCTGGCTGACTCTTTACTGCACAAGAACACAGAGTCGGAATTCTCAAAAAACACATGGTGTGGGGGGGTGTCTGGGTTAACAGATGGATTGTTAGTGTTGATTCATTCAAATGCAAATTCGATAGATTTCCTGCAGAAAATAACATTTTGGGATACAGTACATGCGTAATGTGAGGCATGACATGTGGCGGGTGTAGCGAGCTCTAGAGGAACAACCAACCTTAGACCAATGGTTCTCACACCCTCTACCACTCAGGGCTTCGCCTCACCTCAGGTCTAGGTCTGTGGTCAAGGCAGATCACCATAGAGTCATAGCCAGAGAGTTGTAACAACGCGAATAAGACCCTTCGGCCCTTCGAGTCTGTGCCGACAATGACTATCCCTAATCTTGCGCGTAATTAGTCACTAACACCATTATGTGGCTACCACTATGGGGTAAGGTTACCTAGATGGACTTTGGTCTCTTTTTTTGCCTCACAAGTCCGATAGTGGAGGCCTTGGTGAATGCACGTTTGCCAGTTCGCATTCTTACATAAGCATAAGTGTTCTTGTCATTTAAAAAATGTATTTGCTTCATGGGATGCAGGATCATTGGCCAACATTTGCTATCCATCCCTAATTGCTCTTGAACTGAATCACATACTGGGCCATTTCAGAGGGCAGTTAATAGTCAGCCACATCGTTGTGGGTCTGGAGTCACATGTAGGCCAGACCAGGTAAGGACAGCAGATTTCCTTCCCTAAAGGACATTAGTGAACCAGATGGATTTTTGGCAACAATTGATTATAGTTTCACATTCAAATCCTGGTGATTCCTTTGGCAATTGAATTGAAATTCCACTAGTTGCCATGGTGGGACTTGGACACAGGCCCCCTCTGGATTACTGGTCCTGTGACTTACTGGGATGTAGATCATAGATCATAGAATTTACAGTGCAGAAGGAGGCCACTCGGCCCATCGAGCCTGCACCGGCTCTTGGAAAGAGCACCCTACCCAAGGTCAACACCTCCACCCTATCCCCATAACCCAGTAACCCCACCCAACACTAAGGGCAATTTTGGACACTAAGGGCAATTTATCATGGCCAATCCACCTAACCTGCACATCTTTGGACTGTGGGAGGAAACCGGAACACCCGGAAGAAACCCATGCACACACGGGGAAGATGTGCAGACTCCGCACAGACAGTGAACCAAGCTGGAATCAAACCTGGGACCCTGGAGCTGTGAAGCGATTGTGCTATCCACAATGCTACTGTGCTGCCAGCGGGGCATGTAAGGGGGCATGGGGGCAGTACCCTGGCAATGCCATGGGGTTAGTTTCAGTGGGTAATGCCAGGGGGAAGTGCTTGCCGTGGAGATATTCTGTCCGGGGGGGGAGCTCCCACCGGTGGTGGTTTGGTAGCTTGGGGGAGGGTAGAGTGATGAGGGGAGGGGTGACACTTCTATTTTTCTTCTTTTACATCTTTTGAAAGCCTAATTGGTTGGTGTTACAACGTGGGACCCCCGTCTTAGATTTTTTTTGTGCCCATCGGTTTAAAAATACAGCGGGAAAACACGTCATCATCGCTGGTGAGCTGCCCTCTGATTGCCCCGCTCGAGATGCCACCTTGCCAAAAAATGGCAAAATTCCACCCAAGTACAAACCTAGTGAGGCGCTGCTCCCAGGGGAACAACAACAGCAACTTATATTTCTATCACGCCTTCAGCTGACAGACAACAGGTCAGGTGACCAAAGATGAGGAGGAATTTCTTCACGCAAGACGGTGGTTGAATCTTTGCAATTCTCTACTCCGGAAGACCGTGGAGACTCAATCAGGGAGTATTTTCGCGACAGAGATGGTTGGATTTCTAGATGGTCAAGGGATTTGAATGATTGAAAACAAAATTCTTCAAGGGATGTGGGCATTGCTGGCTAGGTCATCATTCATCGCCCATCCCTAATTTCGCTTGCGAAGGTGCGCTTCCTCCTTGAACCGCTGCAATCCATGTGGCGTTTGATGTGTTGGGTACCCTGGATCTGTGGAGACTGCGTTTACCTCAGCAGTAACACATACAGGCTACCAACACTTGAAATAGTACAACACTATTTTATTAAGCTAGGAACTGTCGAACATACTTTCACTGTGGGTCGACACTATGTTAGATTAAACTGAAGACCAATGCCTATCCTAACCAGTCTAGACTATCAGCACATGGTAAAGATCTGTGCTACAAGCTGTGAGCTCTGTCCTTCTCAGAGGCTGCATCCTGAATGAGCGGGAAAACTAGTGCCCTCTGGCTTTATAGTGAGTATACTCTAACTGGTGATTGGTTGTGGTGTTGTGTGTGTTGATTGGTCTTGCTGTGTGTCAATCAGTGTGCGTCTGCACCATGATATACTGGTGTGTATATTATGACAGCGTTGATATGGGGATAGCGCGGAAAAGTTAAGGTAGAAGTTCAGTCATGATTCTAGTTGAATGGCAGAGGAGGGTTGAGGGGCTGAATGGTCTACACCTGGTCCTATGTTCCTATGAAGCTGTAAGCAGCACCGTAAGGTGGAAGACTGAGGCAGAGAAAGGCTTTAGAATGCAACTTCAGAGCTTAGTGCCCTGGCAGCTGAATGGATGGACTGCTAATGCGGTGGTCGGACTGCAAGTTTATGTGGTGTAGGTACACCAACTGTGCTCTTAGGGAGAGAGTTCCAGGATTTTAACCCAGCGACAGTGATATATTTCCAAGTCAGGATGGTGAGTGACTTGGAGAGGAACTTCCATGTATCCCATGTATCTGCTGCCCTTGTGTACACGTTGCAGGAAGGGGGAGGGGCAAGGTTATGGCAGGATTTGAACATCAAGGACGATGATTGTAAAATCAAGGCATTGGTGGACTGGGAGCGAACATAGGTTAGTGTAGGTTGGACAATTGATGTTACTACCCTATCCCTAACTAATCATAGCAGACATACGGTGGCACAGTGGCTAGTTAGCATTATTGCCTTAAAGCGACAGGGACCCGGGTTCGATTCCAGCCTCGGGTGACTGTGTGGAGTTTGCACGTTCTCCCTGTGTCTGTGTGGGTTTCCCCCGGGTGCTCCGGTTTTCTCCCACAGTCCAAAGCTGTGCAGGTTAGATGGATTGGCCGTGATAAATTTCCCCATAGTGTCCATAGATGTGTAGGTTATGTTATGGGGGTGCAGGGATAGGGCAGGGGAGTGAGATTTGGTGGAGTGCTCTTTTGGGGGGAGGGGTGCAGACTTGACAAGCCGAATAGGGATTCTGTGGATCTAATGAACATCCCTTAGCTGTATTGCCTCACCTGATAATACCTCAATGTTAGGCCAGCCACAGAATTAAATGCCCTGTTCCACAAAAGTGATACCTCCACAACACAGTAAGAAGTCTGACAACACCAGCTTAAGGTCCAACATGTTTGTTTCAAACACTAGCTTTCGGAGCACTGCTCCTTCCTCAGGTTGCTCAGGGGAGGTTTTAAACTAATGTGGCAGGGGGATGGGAACCAGATTAGGAAGTTAGAGGTCAATAAAGAAGCAGCAACTAACGCCAGTAAGGTACGAGATAATAAACTCAATGTGACTAGGGGGAAGAGTAGACAGGGAAGAGTTGATGAATGCAAACGGACAGGTGGTCCGAGGTGCATTTGTTTTAATACGAGAAGTGTAGCAGGTAAGGCAGATGAACTTAGGGCTTGGATCAGTACCTGGGAATATGATGTTATTGGTATTACTGAGACTTGGTTGAGGGAAGGGCAGGACTGGCAACTGAATATTCCAGGGTATAGATGCTTCAGGAGGGATAGAGAGGGAGGTAGAAGGGGGGGAGGAGTTGCATTACTCATCAGAGATTATATCACAGCTGTGATTAAGGAGGGCACGATGGGGGATTCGAGCACTGAGGCAATATGGGTGGAGCTAAGAAATAGGAAGGGTGCAGTAACATTGTTGGGACTTTACTACAGGCCTCCCAAAAGCGAGCATGAAGTAGAGGTACAAATATGCAGACAGATTATAGAAAAATGTCGGAGCAATAGGGTGGTTGTGATGGAAGATTTTAACTTCCCCAACATTGAATGGGATTCGTGTAGTGTTGGAGGCGTAGATGGAGCAGAGTTTGTTAGGAGCATCCAGGAGAGTTTGTTAGAGCAGTATGTAAATAGTCCAACTCGGGAAGGGGCCATACTGGACCTGGTATTGGGGAATGATCCCGGCCAGCTGGTTGATGTTTCAGTCGGTGATTACTTTGGGAATAGCGATCACAATTCCGTAAGTTTTAGAATACTCATGGACAAGGACAAGAGTGGTCCGAAAGGAAGAGTGCTAAATTGGGGAAAGGCAGAGTATAACAGAATTCGGCAGGAGCTAGGGAATGTGGATTGGGAGCAGCTGTTTAAGGGTAAATCCACATTTGAAATGGGGGAGTCTTTTAAGGAAAGGTTGATTAGAGTGCAGGACAGACATGTCCCTGTGAAAGTGAGAGATAGAAATGGTAAGATTAGGGAACCATGGATGACGGGTGAAATTATGAAACTAGCTAAGATGAAAAAGGAAGCATACATAGGATCTAGGCAACTCAAAACTGATGAAGCTTTGGAGGAATATCGGGAAAGTAGGACGAATCTCAAACGCGCAATAAAGAGGGATAAAAGGGGTCATGAAATATCTTTGGCTAACAGGGTTAAGGAAAATCCCAAAGCCTTTTATTCATATGTAAGGAGCAAGAGGGTAACTAGAGAAAGGATTGGCCCACTCAAAGACAAAAGAGGGAATTTATGCGTGGACTCAGAGGAAATGGGTGAGATTCTTAATGAGCACTTTGCATCGGTATTCACAAAGGAGGGGGACAAGACGGATGTTGAGGCTAGGGATGGATGTTTAAATACTCTAGGTCAAGTTGTCATACGGAAGGGGGAAATTTTGGATATTTTAAAAGACATTAAGGTGGACAAGTCCCCAGGACTGGATGGGATCTATCCCAGGTTACTGAGGGAAGCGAGGGTCGAAATAGTTGGGGCTTTAACAGATATCTTTACAGCATCCTTGAGCATGGGTGAGGTCCCGGAGGACTGGAGAATTGCTAATGTTGTCCCTTTGTTTAAGAAAGGTAGCAGGGAAAATCCAGGGAATTATAGACCTGTGAGCTTGACGTCAGTGGTAGGCAAACTGTTGGAGAAGATACTGAGGGATAGGATCTATTCGCATATGGAAGAAAATAGACTTATCAGTGATAGGCAGCATGGTTTTGTGCAGGGAAGGTCATGCCTTACAAACCTAATAGAATTCTTTGAGGAAGTGACAAAGTTAATTGATGAGGGAAGGGCTGTAGATGTCATATACATGGACTTTAGTAAGGCGTTTGATAAGGTTTCCCATGGCAGGTTGATGGAAAAAGTGAAGTCGTATGGGGTTCAGGGTGTACTAGCTAGAAGGATAAAGAACTGGCTGGGTAACAGGAGACAGAGAGTAGTGGTGGAAGGGAGTGTCTCAAAATGGAGAAGGGTGACTAGTGGTGTTCCACAGGGATCCGTGCTCGGACCACTGTTATTTGTGATCTACATAAATGACCTGGAGGAAGGTATAGGTGGTCTGATTAGCAAGTTTGCAGATGATACAAAGATTGGTGGAGTTGCAGATAGCGAGGAGGACTGTCAGAGAATACAACAAAATATAGATAGATTGGAGAGTTGGGCAGAGAAATGGCAGATGGAGTTCAATCCAGTCAAATGCGAGGTGATGCATTTTGGAAGATCAAATTCAAGAGTGGACTATATGGTCAATGGAAGGGTCCTGGGGAAAATTGATGTACAGAGCGATCTGGGAGTTCAGGTCCATTGTACCCTGAAGGTGGCAACGCAGGTTGATAGAGTGGTCAAGAAGGCATATAGCATGCTTGCCTTCATCGGACGGGGTATTGAGTACAAGAGTTGGCAGGTCATGTTACAGTTGTATAGGACTTTGGTTAGGCCACATTTGGAATACTGCGTGCAGTTCTGGTCACCACATCACCAGAAGGATGTGGATGCTTTGGAGAGGGTGCAGAGGAGGTTCACCAGGATGTTGCCTGGTGTGGAGGGTGCTAGCTATGAAGAAAGGTTGAGTAGATTAGGATTGTTTTCATTGGAAAGACGGAGGTTGAGGGGGGACCTGATTGAGGTCTACAAAATTATGAGAGGTATGGACAGGGTGGACAGCAACAAGCTTTTTCCAAGAGAGGGGGTGTCAGTTACAAGGGGTCACGATTTCAAAGTGAGAGGGGGAAAGTTTAAGGGAGATGTGCGTGGAAAGTTTATTACGCAGAGGGTGGTGGGTGCCTGGAACGCTTTACCAGCGGAGGTGGTAGAGGCGGGCACGATAGCATCATTTAAGAGGCATCTAGACGGGTTTATGAATGGGCGGGAACAGAGGGAAGTAGACCTTGGAAAATAGGAGACAGGTTTAGATAAAGGATCTGGATCGGCGCAGGCTGGGAGGGTCGAAGGGCCTGTTCCTGTGCTGTGATTTTCTTTGTTCTTTGTTCTTTGTTGGACTTTAACCTGGTGTTGTAAGACTTCTTACTGTGCTCACCCCAGTCCAACGCCGGCATCTCCACATCATGACCTCCACAACAGTTCAGCTTTTGGAATGAGATGAATAATTCAGGGCCCAATCAACAGGCCACAGTAAACAAGACATGTGCAGTGATCTCACGCACATCAAAGAGCTACAATCCGGTCGCTAATGTAATGTGCTCACCCACTCTAACTCTCTGCCCCTCTCTAATGCCTATCTGATAGCATAATCGTGATGTGTGCTTGGTTCACTGGTTTGGTCTTCGTTCTTTAATGGAATATTTCTAAGACGGTGGGGGGGGGGGGGGAGATAGATTCTTGATAAGCAAGGGGGAGGGAGGGGTGAAAGGTTATCAGGGTTCGGCGGGAATGTGGAGTTGAGATTACAATCAGGTCGGCCACAATCCCACCGAAAGGCCGTGTAGGCTCGAGGGGCCGAGTGGCCTAGTCCTGCTCCTAATCCGTATGTTCAAGGCTCGTCAGAGCAACGTGTACAGTTTGTGACACATGTCCGAGTCTTGTTTGAACAGGATCTGACGAGAGCAAAGGATTAACTCTTACACTGATCACAGAATCCCTACAGTGCAGAAGGAGGCCATTCGGCCCATCGGGTCTGCACCGACCCCGCTGAAAGAGCACCCACCCTATTCCCGTAATCCACCTAACCTGCCCATCTTTGGACTGTGGGAGGAAACCGGAGCACCCGGAGGAAACGCACGCACACACGGCGAGAACATGCAAACTTCACACATGCAGCCACCCAAGGCCGGAATTAAACGCGGGTCCCTGGCGCTGTGAGGCAGCAGCGCTAACCACTGTGCCACCGTGCCGCCCATACCTAATAATAGCATGAGAATGTGCGTAAGGATCTATGTCGTACTGCTGTTGCCCTCATCGCGAGTCCAGGCGCTGAAGTCTCGGTTTTATCTGGAGAGTTCAAAAGAACAAAGAACAAAGAAAAGTACAGCACAGGAACAGGCCCTTTGGCCCTCCATACCGTGCCAACCATGCTGCCCGACTGAACTAAAATCTTCTACACTTCCTGGGTCCGTATCCCTCTATTCCCATCCTATTCATGTATTTGTCAAGATGCCCCTTAAACGTCACTATCGTCCCTGCTTCCTCCACCTCCTCCGGCAGCGAGTTCCAGACACCCACTACCCCCTGTGTAAAAAAACTTACCTCGCACATCTCGTCTAAACCTTGCCCCTTGCACCTTAAACCTATGCCCCCTAGTAATTGACCCCTGTACCCTGGGGAAAAGCCTCTGACGATCCACTCTGTCTATGCCCCTCATAATTTTGTAGACCTCTATCAGGTCGCCCCTCAACCTCCGTCGTTCCAGTCGTTCCAGTGACTGCAGTTCAGTGGCTGCAAAAAAAAAAAACTATCCCGCAACCTTCACCAATCCGACTCCATGGCCCAGGGGGGAATCCAGCTGAATGTCAAAGCCCAGCTTGAATGCAACATTAAAATACGCAGAGAGGACAATTTCTTGGACGCTGGCAAAATGTTCCGCGCAACCCGCTGCGCGTTTCGGGGTGGCGGGGGGGGGGGGGGCCCGCCATTGGCTGGTGGCGGGATGTTCCGGTTCCGCCATTGTCAACGGGGTTTCCCATTGAAAGCATCCCTCGATGCTGGCAAACCCAAGGTGGGGGTGCGCCGTCGGCAGCCGGGGGCCAACGGCCCGAATTTTCCGGCCGTTATTTGTCACCCCGAACTGGGAAAAAGCCACTTCTACTCTCCCCTTTCCCACCCGGGCCCATGGGAATACTCTGGTGTGCTTGAAGTCAAATTGGGAAGTATGTCTCATTGCAGTGGACTATTATCCTCGCTGGATCGAGGTGAAAAAGTGACAAGGCCTCACCTCTGAAACCGTTATGACCTGTCTGGCAGACGATGTTTTCCACACGGCATTCCGAACATTGTTGTCTGACAATGGGCCACAGTCTTTCCCATACTTCGCAGCCTCATATAGATTTCGGCACGTGAGTGTCGAAGTACGCTCGGTGCAACAGAGTGGCTGAGAGAAGGTCATGTACCATTAAAGGCCTACTTGGGAAAAGTGAAGACTTTCAGCAACCCCCTGGTCAGTTACGGCTCTACCCCAATGCAGAACTGTTCCCCCCCCCCCCCCCCCCCCACGCAAGCTTTTGGTGGGCCGTGAATCCAACTTCCTTTCCTTCCCCACACTTTGATACCGAATGTCACGGCCAGAGGGGTCACAACGACTGAGATCGTATCCAGTCCAGACAGAAACAGACACCGTCCGAAGAAACAGGCGGGCCTTGATTTGAGTAAACAGGAAACCATTGACAGGATGGGCTGTGTACCCTGATCCTTGGGAGAACGGTGCACGAACAGACCCATTAACAGGGGAGACAAGGAGTGACGGCCAACAGAAAATGAGTTAAGAACGAATAGATCCTCAACAACCTCAAGGGGAATTCTGAACACATTCACGGAGATTGGTGAAACGGCCAAGGAGACTATCCCTTCGAACATTTTGAAGAGATTTTGAGGGAAGCGTAGGAGGGCCTGCATATAATGATGTGGTAAAAATGACTTGGAGATGAAGAGATGTACAGTCATTTGATTGGCTTGTGAACGTTGTACTACAACTGAATAAGAAATGAAATGAAAAATGAAAATCACTTATTGTCACGAGTAAGATTCAATGAAATTACTGTGAAACGCCCCTAGTCGCCACATTTCGGCGCCTGTCCGGGGAGGCTGGTACGGGAATCGAACCGTGCTGCTGGCCTGCTTGGTCTGCTTTAAAAGCCAGCGATTTACACATCTAAGATATATGCTAAAAGCGTTAATATTTCCAATTGTTGGGTATGCACTGCAACCCCTACTAACTCAGGGGAGGGTATTGCCTTTCTAACTATTCCCTTTAATGCTTCAGAAACAGCAGAATGGTACATCTATCAAAACGTCCCTCGCTCTGCGGTGATCCGTTATGGAGCATATTCATGTGGAAAAGGAAGGTACCAGATTCACATCCAAAAATCTATTAACTTATGGAAATCTGCAGGCTATCCACTAAACACCTTTTCAGGATGGCACCAACTTAAATATAACCCTGACCAAAAACCTCAACATCTTAACCCAACTAATATTAGACAAAAAGGATCAATTTGCCTCATCAGTAAGAACCCTAAAGGGATCAAAGTGTTTGTATTAATTATGTAGATGTTAATGCAGCTTATAAATGTACAAACAATCGCTTACAAAGAGTTATGCGGTCCTCAAGGATAACAGGCATACTTAACCTCTGTTGTTGGGACACTCCCTATACATACTGTGGTGATAACCACTGTAGATATGCATACTTGCAGTAGGGGGAATGTATGGCTGTACCTGTAATACTGTTCCTCCGGTAAGTCCCTGCCGGCTAGCTCCGCCCACAGGAATAAATATATGTATAAATATGCGTTTGAGTCACTCAGATCCTAGTCTTCAGTTGCAGCCGGAGGAATAGCATCACACAGCAATAAAGCCTTGATTGAACTTGTCTCTCGTCTTTGAGTGCAATTGTTAGCGCCACAATTTATTGCTGTGTGATTTTCCGTACATCATGGACATCAGGATCAAGCCTGACCGTCTGCAGCTGGATCCGCAGTCGCCTCACGCCAGGAAAGACTTCACTGGCTTGCAGTCTTCGAGGCCTACATCTCTTCAGCGGACCCTCCCCCGACGGAGGCTCAGAAAAAGCAACTCCTGTACTCGAGACTTAGCTCCAGTGTCTTTCTGCTAATTCGAGATGCGACTGACTACACCAGAGCTATGGAACTGCTCAAGGAGAACTATTCACCATCAGCGAACACCCTGTTTGCGAGGCATCAACTCTCTACTCGGGTCCAGCAGCCGGGTGAGTTGATTGAGGACTTCTGGAGGGCCCTTATACCTCTGGTACGAGACTGCGACTGCCGGGCCCTCACAGCCATGGAACACTCTGATTTACTCATGCGCGATGCCTTTGTTACAGGTATTGCATCGGACCCCATCCGGCAACGACTGCTGGAAGGGGCCGCCCTCGACCTCGCGGCCGCAAAGGCCCTGGCGCTTTCCATGACGGCCGCCTCCCGTAGTGCGCGATCTTACTCTGCTAGCCGCTCGCCCCACCCGTCCTACCCCTCGTGGACCCCGCAAACGGCCCCCCCAGGCCCACCCGTCCTACCCCTCGTGGACCCCGCAAACGGCCCCCCCAGGCCCACCCGTCCTACCCCTCGTGGACCCCGCAAACAGCCCCCCCAGAAGCCGCCCCCGCGCACTATGCCTGTGCTGCTTGCCGCACCGCGCTCCCTGGGGGGTCCTCACTTTTACTTCTGCGGTCAGCAGAAGCACCCCTGCCAACGCTGCCAGGCCCGCACCGCGACCTGCAAAGCTTGTGGCAAGAAAGGCCACTTTGAAGCGGTGTGTCAGTCCCGGACGGTCGCCGCTATCGCGCCCCCGTTCCCCTCGCCTCAGCCGATCGCACAATGGGCCCTGCCGTCCGCTTCCCCGACCCCACGTGCGATCAGTGGGCGCTGCCATCTTTCGCCGCCCCCGCCACGTGCGCTCCATGGGCGCTGCCATCTTCATCCCCCACCGCCATTTGAGTTCCATGGGTGCCGCCATTTTGTCCGCCGCCATCTTCTCCCACACAGGTACTCCAGATGCTGCCATTTTGTCCTCCCCGGGACGGGGCCACGGGGCACGGGTCGCTACCGCTCCTCGTCGGACTCATCTGACTCGACTGCTGATCGCCCGCTACTCGCCTCCGTTACGCTCGACCAGTCGCGAATTCGCAACCTGGCACCCTCTTCCACATCGGTGCTGGTCAACGGCCACGTGACCTCCTGCCTCATCGACTCCGGGAGCACCGAGAGCTTCGTCCACCTGGACACGGTAAGGCGCTATTCCCTTGCGGTCCATCCCGCCAACCGGCAGATCTCTCTCGCCTCCGGTTCCAACTCTGTCCTGATCCGGGGTTTCTGCCTGGTTAAACTTACTGTACAGGGCGTGGAATTCGACCGTTTCCGTCTGTACATTCTCCCCAACCTCTGCGCGTCACTCTTACTAGGCCTGGATTTCCAATGCAATCTCACCCTCAAATTCGGCGGACCCCTACCTCCCCTCACCGTTTGCGGCCTCGCGACCCTCAAGGTCAAGCCTCCCTCACTCTTTGCCAATCTGACCGCAGATTGCAAGCCCGTCGCCACCAGGAGCAGATGGTACAGCACCCAGGACAAGGCCTTCATCAGGTCCGAAGTCCAGCAGCTGCTTCGGGAGGGTATTATCGAGGCCAGCAACAGTCCTTGGAGAGCCCAGGTGGTAGTGGTTAAGACCGGGGAGAAGCACAGGATGGTCGCGGACTACAGCCAGACCATCAACCGGTACACGCAGCTCGACGCGTACCCCCCTCCCCCGCATTTCTGATATGGTCAATCAGATTGCACAGTACCGGGTTTTCTCTACTATTGACCTGAAATCCGCCTACCACCAGCTCCCCATCCGTAAATCGGACCGTCCCTACACTGCCTTCGAGGCAGACGGTCGTCTGTACCAATTTCTTAGGGTTCCCTTCGGCATCATGAATGGAGTCTCGGTATTTCAACGAGAAATTGACCGAATGGTTGACCGGTACGGACTGCAGGCCACCTTCCCGTACCTCGACAATGTCACCATCTGCGGCCATGACCAGCAGGACCATAACGCCAACCTTTCTAAATTCCTCCACACCGCATCTCTCCTTAATCTCGCGTACAACAAGGAGAAGTGCGTGTTCCGCACAGACCGCTTAACCAACCTCGGCTACGTAGTCCAAAACGGACTACTGGGCCCCGACCCCGACTGCATGCGCCCCCTCATGGAGCTTCCACTCGCCCACTGCCCCAAGGCCCTCAAACGCTGCCTTGGGTTCTTTTCTTATTACGCCCAGTGGGTCCCACAACACGCGGACAAGGCCCGCCCACTTATCCAGTCCACACATTTTCCCCTATCGGCCGAGGCACAACAGGCCTTCGCCCGCATTCGATCTGACATAGCCAAGGCCGGGATGCACGCAGTAGACGAGACACTGCCTTTCCAAGTAGAAAGCGACGCTTCAGATGTCGCACTTGCCGCCACGCTGAATCAGGCAGGCAGACCCATGGTATTCTTTTCACGCACCCTCCTTGCCTCCGAAATTCGACATTCCTCTGTTGAAAAAGAGCCCAGGCAATCGTTGAAGCGGTGCGTCACTGGAGGCATTACCTGGCCGGCAGGAGATTCACTCTCCTCGCTGACCAACGGTCGGTAGCCTTCATGTTCAACAACATGCAGCGGGGCAAGATCAAGAATGACAAAATCTTGCGGTGGAGAATTGAGCTCTCTACCTTTAACTACGAGATCTTGTATCGCCCCGGCAAGCTCAACGAGCCCCCAGACTCCCTCTCCCGAGGTACATGTGCCAGCGCACAAGTGAACCAGCTCCGTGCCTTGCACAAGAGCCTTTGCCATCCGGGGGTCACTCGCTTGTACCATCTAATCAAAGCCCGCAATCTGCCCTACTCCGTCGAGGAAGTGCGGACAGTCACCAGAGACTGCCAGGTCTGTGCCGAGTGCAAGCCGCACTTCTACCGGCCAGACCGCGCGCGCCTGGTGAAAGCGTCCCGCCCCTTTGAACGCCTCAGCGTGGACTTCAAAGGGCCCCTTCCCTCCACCGACCGCAACACCTTCATCCTTAGTGTGGTCGATGAATTTTCTAGGTTCCCCTTCGCCATCCCAAGCCCGGATATGACGTCTGTCACCGTCATCAAGGCCCTGGATTCCATTTTCGCCCTGTTCGGTTTCCCCGACTACATCCACAGCGACAGGGGATCCTCGTTCATGAGCGATGAGCTGCGTCAATTCCTGCTCAGCAGGGGTATCGCCTCCAGCAGGACGACCAGCTGCAACCCCCGGGGAAACGGGCAGGTAGAGAGGGAGAAAGGGACGGTTTGGAGGTCTGTCCAGCTGGCCCTACGGTCCAGGAACCTCCCAGCCGCTCGCTGGCAGCAGGTCCTCCCTGACGCGCTCCATTCCATTCGGTCACGACTGTGCACCGCAACTAACAGTACACCCCATGAACGTGTTTTTGCCTTCCCCAGGAAGTCCACATCCGGGGTGTCACTCGCAACGTGGCTCACGACTCCGGGCCCAGTCCTTCTCCGTAGGCATGTCCGGCACCACAAGGCGGAACCCCTGGTGGACAAAGTACGCCTTCTCCATGCCAACCCTCAGTATGCCTACGTGGAGTTCCCCGACGGCCGCCAGGACACAGTCTCGCTCCGGGACTTGGCTCCCTCAGGTGCCGATCCCATGCCCACGCCCCTTTTTCCCCCCGCGCCACCCTCCTTTTCCCCGGCACCCCCTATTCGTCCCCACCAGGTCCATCCCTCGTCCCCCTGCCTACACTGGAGGACACGGAAGATTTCGGCTCGCTCTCGGAGTCATCCCGCCAGCAGCCAGCACCAACACCGCCAGCACCTGCACCTCGGGCCATCACCGCCTGTGCCGACGTCGCCACCACAGCTACGCCGATCACAGCGGAACGTTCGACCGCCGGTTCGGCTCAACCTGTAACCTGCTGACCGGATGGACTCTTGGTTTTCTTTGTTTGGACCCTTTTGTAAATATATTATCCTTTGTATCATAGATACACGTCACCCCCGCCGGACTCATTTTTACAGGGGGTGAATGTGGTGATAACCACTGTAGATATGCATACTTGCAGTAGGGGGATGTATGGCTGTACCTGTAATACAGGTTCCTCCGGTAAGCCCCTGCCGGCTAGCTCCGCCCACAGGGAGCTTGTGTATAAATATGCGTGAGAGTCACTCAGACCCTAGCCTTCAGTTGCAGCCGGAGGAATAGCATCACACAGCAATAAAGCCTCGATTGAACTTGTCTCTCGTCTTTGAGTGCAATTGTTAGCGCCACGCATACCCACGCTTGGGTCTCATGAGACAGTTTACAGGGAATGGGGCTTGTTCAGCCATTTTATGTCACAAAATAGCTAACAGCCATTTTGTGTCTTTTCTGATATTAACAGCATTGTGTACACACTATCTATTTCTACAAATTGCCTCTTCTAAACAGGCATCTAAGCCAATTTGTTTCATCAGAACTCTTTAAAAGTAATGTAGGAGCACAAATGTAGTTACAGGGCCACCTATTTATCCTTTCAAGGGGGCCTCGCTGGCTGGACCAGTGTTTGTTGCCCATTCCTAAGGAGTCAGCCATGTTGTTGTGGGTCTGGAGGCACGGACCAGGTAAAGGTGGCAGATTTCCTTCCCTCAAAGGGACTTTAGTGTTTTTTTTTTTAACGACGATTAAGGATGGTTGCCACGGCCACCGTCACTGAGGCGAGCTTTATATTCCAGATTTACTAAAATTTAATTTGAATTCCACCGCTGGTCAGGCAGAGATCTGAGCCTGGGCGCCCAGGGATTCATGAATGAAAGTAAAATGCTGCAGGTTGCTGGAAATCTGAAATGAAAACAGAAAATCCCTTCGCCTAAAGCTTGTGATCACGAAGCCTGCAGTGACAGGGCCTCAAAGCCACCATCGCCGCGAGTGATAGTGATGTCCCTCTCAGAGAGAATGGACTGAGAAGTGCCCATGAGAGAAGCAGTCCTGATGTTCTGTAACCGTGGGCATGCACGGTAGCATGGTGGTTAGCATAAATGCTTCACAGCTCCAGGGTCCCAGGTTCGATTCCCGGCTGGGTCACTGTCTGTGCGGAGTCTGCACGTCCTCCCCGTGTCTGCGTGGGTTTCCTCCGGGTGCTCTGGTTTCCTCCCACAGTCCAAAGATGTGCGGGTTAGGTGGATTGGCCATGCTAAATTGCCCGTAGTGTAAGGTTAATGGGGGGATTGTTGGGTTACGGGTATAGGGTGGATACGTGGGTTTGAGTAGGGTGATCATTGCTCGGCACAACATCGAGGGCCGAAGGGCCTGTTCTGTGCTGTACTGTTCTATGGTCTATGGTAACCTTGTAGATAGTTACTTATGTAACCTTTGCTTCCAGTCAGATCTTTTACTGAAATAATACATCCACAATGATTCCCAAGACAACCCAACCATAACAGAGTAACCTGTTACTATTTTTGATATAACTAAGAGATCAATGGATGTGCACAGAATATTAAGGGTAACTATCCGTGGATTTAAAGTAGGTTATGTCTGGGTAGGACTCCGATCTTCCTCTTATCTGCCTGTACCGGGGGCATCAGAAACCATAGAAACCGGGCAATCCCTACTTGGCAGAGGAGGTCATTCGGTCGATCGAGTCTGCACCCACCCTACCGAGAGGACCTTGCCTGGGCCTAATCCCTCCCCCCCTCCACCCCCACCCCATTCCCTACCTAACCTGTACATCCCTGGACACTAAGGGGCAACTTAGCAGGGCCAATCCACTTAACCTGCGCATCTTTGGACTGTGGGAGGAAACCGGAGCACCGAAACCCACGTAGACACGCAAACGCCACGCAATCACCCGAGGCCGGAATTGAACCCTGGTCCCTGGCGCTGTGAGGCAGTAGTGCTAACCACTGTGCCACCGTGCCACCCATCAGGGGGACTTTGAGTCCTCTGCCCTCTTTTTACTTGTTAGGCATTCCCTGGAGCATGTTAGCTGACAAGTTAGGGGCAGCACGGTAGCATTGTGGATAGCACAATCGCTTCACAGCTCCAGGGTCCCAGGTTCGATTCCGGCTTGGGTCACTGTCTGTGCGGAGTCTGCACATCCTCCCCGTGTGTGCGTGGGTTTCCTCCGGGTGCTCCGGTTTCCTCCCACAGTCCAAAGATGTGCAGGTTAGGTGGGATTGGCCATGATAAATTGCCCTTAGTGTCCAAAATTGCCCTTAGTGTTGGGTGGGGTTACTGGGTTATGGGGATAGGGTGGAGGTGTTAATCTTGGGTAGGGTGCTCTTTCCAGGAGCCGGTGCAGGCTTGATGTGCCGAATGGCCTCCTTTTGCACTGTAAATTCTATGTAAAAACGGAAATAGTGTTTTTTAAAATTATGTGGTTGTCGGTGTTATAATAAAACAAGAATGTGCATTTATGTAGTGCCTTCAACATCATGAAACGCCCAAAGGTGCCTATTTTCTAAGTCACCCGGCCTGGAATTCACCAGAGAATGGGATCGCCCATGGCAAAAGGACACCAGTCTGAGTGAACCCCGGCTCAGTCAGAAGCTCCCCGCCTCTGCAGCAAACCGTGACCTCCGCCAACCAACGAGGACAAGGGTAGCATGGGGGGGTCATCACCACCTGGAGGTTCCCCTCCCAGTCACGCACCCCCTGGGTCTCGAAGTGGCTTTGATGGAGTGAGTGCAGAGAGAACACGTTTCTCCTCGAGCAGAGTTAGAGGCCACTGGGATGGGACAGTTGCCAAGAAATCCAATCGGGAATTCAGAAGAAGGTTCCTCACTCAGAGAGCGGTGGGAATGTGGAACTCGCCGCCACTGGAAGTGGTGGAAGTGAATAATATTGATGAGTTCAAGTGGTGGTGGGGGGTGAGGGGGGGGGGGGTGGGGGGGAGGGGGGAGGGGTGGGGGGAGGGGTGGGGGGAGGGGTGGGGGGGAGGGGGGAGGGGTGGGGGAGGGTGGGAGGGGTGGGGGGAGGGGGGAGGGGTGGAGGGGAGAGGGGGGAGGGGTGGGGGGGAGGGGGGAGGGGTGGGGGGGGGAGGGGGGGAGGGGGTGGGGGGAGGGGGGAGGGGTGGGGGGGGAGGGGGAGGGGTGGGGGGGAGGGGGGAGGGGTGGGGGGGAGGGGTGGGGGGGAGGGTGGGGGGGGAGGGGTGTGGGGGGAGGGGGTGTGTGGGGGGGGGGAATAACAAGCTGAGGAGGGAGAAAAGAACTGAGGGTTACGATGACAGATGTAGATGAAGATAGGCTCGAATCGGAAGGAGGTGACATAGTTACTGGATGGGTAAACCAGAGACCCGGAGTAATGCTCTGGGGACCCAGGTTCAAATCCCGCCACTGCCGATGGTGAAATTTGAATTTAATAAAAATCTGGCATTAAAAGCCTAACAACGACCATGAAACCCATTGTCGATTGTTGTAGAAACCCATCTGGTTCACTAATGTCCTTTCGGGAAGGAAATCTGCCGTCCTTGCCCGGTCTGGCCTACATGTGACTCCACACTGCCTGATTTACACTGGGTCGTTCAGGGAAGGAAAGCAATAGTTAGAGGGCTTGTGCTTCAGATCGGAGCAGTAATAAAACCACGTGGGTATGTCGCGAAATAAATCAGTACTGGTGTCGGAAGTGCTAAAATTAAAAGCTGCTGGCTCGTATTGCCATGAACGAATTGACACCAGCGAACGACATCAACCGGTGAGCAAACAGTCAACATGAAACTGGAATTTTCCACAGAGAACCATGGTCCAGAAAAGAAGGGGTTAAAAATTGGAACAGCCTTTCCTATTATTGGTGTTGAAACTGTTAACATCCGAGTTAGTAACTGAAGGAAAGTGCAGAAATTTATGATGATTTGAGATTAACCTCAGATAAAAGAAGTATTTACCGAGCAGTGTATTCAGTTGAAGAAATAAAGGTCGCAAACCGGATTTATCCAGGGTTATGCTTTCGGAGAAGCTTTCAGATACTCGTTACTGATATATGATTAAAATTGTGTTTGGAAACAGAAACGACCTATGTGTGAGAGAGCGAGGGAGAGGGAGACCGTGGGTGGGATTTAATGTCCTTCTCCCACCGGCAGACAAATTCAGAGGAGAAGGCGCCTGTGTCATTGGGTCCTTCCAGCTCCCCCTGATAAGGTTCGGGCATCACGGCAAGTGGGCAGTCCCCGCCCTGAGACCCCCCCCCCCCCCTCCCAATGCTGCCCAACTTACCCATCTCCGCAGGATCCATCTCCCATACTCTGGCCAGGCCGCACTGCAATACTGGCAGTGACCAGCACAACTGGTGGCGCTGTTGGTGCAGCGGAGCTGCCGACAGGTCTTGGGAGTGGGGTGTCCACCCCAAACGCGGCAGCTCAGCGATTAAATGAGCGTTGGGGTAGTTGGGAGCCTTAGAGGCGTGGTTCCCGCTGCCAATTCGACGAGAGAGAGAGAGCGAGAGAGAGGAAACCAAAGGTCTACAGAAAGAGCTGGCCCTTACTCTTGAGGAAGCAGTGCCCCTAGACCCAACTGAGGGGGTCAACCATTCAAGATAGAGATGAGGAAAAATTTCTTCTCGTAGAGGGTGATGAATGTGTGGAATTCTTCACCGCACAGGGTGTGGGGGCTGGGCCGTTTGGTATGTTCGAGGCTGAGATAAGACAGATTTTCAGTCAGTGAGGGAAACGAGGGTTGTGGGGACAAGGCGGGAAAGTGGAGTTGGGGGATCATCATTACAGGGCGATCATGATCGCATTGAATGGCGGAGCAGACTCGATGGGCCGAATGGCCTACTTCTGCTCCTACGTCTTATGGTCTTATCTTCAGCTGCCTCCGCTTCTCTCCCGGTAAGGTCAGACGCGGGGGTGCATGTTGATGATTGCCCAGTGTTGATTCCTCAGATGATGAAGCAGTTCATGCCCCATAATTAAGACCCTGGAGCTCTCCGTTGACCAGGAACTTAACTTGACCAACCCTAAAAATTACCTCTTAGTGTCCAAAGATCTGCAGGTTGTGTGGGGTTGCGGGGCTGGGGCGGGGGAGTGGGCCTAGGTGGGGCACTCTTTCGGAGGGTCGGTGCAGACTCGATGGGCCGAGTGGTCTCCTTTGGCACTGTGGGCATTCTATGGATATAAATACTGTGGCTGGAGAGCGGGTCAATGGCTGGGAATTCTGCAAAGAGTAACTCACCACCTGACTCCCCAAAGCCTGTGCACCATCTGAAAGTGATGGAATTTTCTCCACTTGGATGAGTACAGCTCCAACGACAGTCAGGCAGCTCAAATCACACCATCTTGACTTGAAACTATCTTGCCTTGCCTCAACTGTTGCTGCATCAAAATCCTGGAACACCCTTCCTAACAGCACTGTGGGTGTACCTACACCACATGGACGGCAGCGGGTTCAAGAAGGTGTCTCACCGCCTCCTCCTCAAGGGGCAATTAGGGATGGGCAATAATTGCTGGTCAGTGATACTCACATCCCACGAAGGAACAAACAAAATCCGGTACCTACCTTATATCTCGGTTCAAAATGGAGTCTGTGGCTAGATCGAATGGTGGGGATAAATGGGCTTTTGCTACAAGGCCTGAAGGCCTCCTGGGGGGGGTCACTTGTCTTGGTGCTTCACTGATTTGGAGATCCCCAGGAGATACCAACAGGGCTGTGTGAGGTGATTGACATCACATCGCTCAAATTGGTCAAGAGAACTGAGGGAAGTTTGAAAATTAATGCTGTTTCATTTTATTTGTCGGAGCTGGGGACGTGAGCATCGCTGGCTGGGCCAATATTTATTGCCCCCATTTTCCTTGAGGCCGAGTGGCTTGCTGGGCCAAGTCAGCCACATGTTTGTGGATCTGGGGCCACATGTAGGCCAGACCAGGTAAGGACAGCAGATTTCCTTCCTTAAAGTACATTCGTGGACCAGATGGGTTTCTGCGACAATTGACTTTTAATTCCAGATTTGTATTGAATTCAAATCTGCCAGCAAGGGATTTGAACCCAGGTCCCCTGGGTCGCTGGATTACTAATCCAGTGACTATACCATTACACCACTGCCTCGCCTATAATAAGAGACTCTCCAGCTCTCAGCTCTAAGTTTAATAGAATCATAGAGACCCGACACGGCAGACGGTCATTTGGCTCATCGAGTATGCACCGTCCCTGTAAAAGAGCACCCTACCTAGACTGGCTCCCCAGGCCTATTCCTGTAGCCCCGTCACCCCACCTAGCCCTTGGATGCTAAGGGGCAATTTAGCACGGCCAATTTAGCACGGGAGCAAACCGGAGCACCCGGAGGAAACCCACGCAGACACCGGGGGAGGACGTGAAAACTCCGCACAGACATCCACCCAAGGTTGGAATTGAACCCGGGTCCCTGGCGCCGTGAGACAGCAGTGTTAACCACTGTGCCATTGTGCCACCCCTTAGTTCAGGTTCGTGTCGCAGATCTTTTTTTTAATGCTGACAATAATTTGAAGGTTTATAAATCATTGTTGGGTCATGGCTTTATTGTCTAACTTCTTCGATAATTGGCACGAGGGGGTAAATGTATTCACTCGGTAGCTTGTAGAAATCCCATGAAGGAAGATTGAGAGCATAAATGGCACTCATTTAGTCAGGTCTTTGAGATAAAGATTTGCACACAGGTCACATCAGACAGGTCACTTTTACTTCCCACTTCACAATCCATTTCCAAGCCAGTGGTCTTAGTGCCTTTAAGCCCCTGTAAGGAATCCTTTGCTTCTCTAAACCATCATTGTTAAATTAGCATAATTTTACCCAGCATTCAGTCTGACTACAGACTCCATTTTGAAAAGACATAATGTTCAGCGCTACCTCATTCTCGCTCTCTCTATTCAAATTCTGACCTAATTGTCTCCAAGGCCCTGACTCGATGGCGCACCCCAGAATCCTCCTTGAAGTGGGGTGAAGGTGAATCTGGAGCTTCTGGGATTGGGTCTGGCGCAGACCCGATGTAAGTTTCAAAACAGGCTAGCCAATGTTCTAAGTCTTTTTTGGCGTTGTCTGCTTGAGGATGCAGCTGCAGGCGATCCGGCTTGATGCGGAGGTCCATCTCTGAAAAATCTCTGTGTAATAAATTGATGCACTATCAATTACGACGAGACGAGAGTAGAATGTAATCGAGGCTTTATTACAGAGATGTGTGGCCTCCTACAGCAGCTGACAAAATAGCTGCTGTACGGGGAGCACACATATTTATACTCCGCCTACTGGGCGGAGCCAGCAGGCAGGGATCTACAGCCGTACCTGTAGGACAGGGGCCTTACCATAAAACCCATATATATACAGCATAATACATCAGTGATGACTGCCACAAAGGATTCATCTGGTGCCCTTAGTCTTGTAAGGTTAACAAACCCCGCCACCTCATAGTGGATGTGGAGGTGGCAGCTCAAGCTACACAATTCAGCTATGACGGAACAGCCGGTACATTTTAGAAAGTGAGTGGGAAGAATGAATCTGGTAGAAAATCCAGAGAACGTGACCTGATTATAGTTGAGCTTATTTTGCTCTTAGAAGTACTGTGAGAGCTATGTCAGTGTGTGGCATTTAACATTGAAGATTTTGTTTTGGGTTGAAAGTCAATGGGGGTGAAAGTTGCCTTGGGCAGGCGGTGAAGCTTGAACATTTCACTTCACACTCCTCCCAAAGTTATTTTTCATTGACTTCAATTCCCAAATTTCTAACCCAGAGGTGAGAGCGAGTCAAGGTGGCTCTTGGGAGTGAGGGAAAGTGGATTCCTGATTTCTAGCTCCGTGGAAGTAAAGGTAGGCTGACTGTCATTGGTCTGTGAACTATTCAGTCGGTCCTGAAATGTATCAGAAGCATTGCAAGCCACCTTTCCAATGGCATTTAGGGATGGGCGATAAATGCTGGCTTCGTCAGCGATGCCCACTTCCTGTGAATAAATAAATAAAAAACAAAATGCGGAGAATCATAAAGGCTGCCGTGGGACAGGCCGTGACCCACGGCAGCCTTCACGCCCACTTCCGGGGCCGATTCTCCCCCCCGGGTGGGGCTAGGAGCGCGGCCCCGTGTGTCACGGCGGTACGGCCTTGACGACGGTCATCAAGGCCGCACGTCAAGCGTCACGCCGGCTGACGCGGCCGACAATGTCGGCCGCGCATGCGCAGGTTGGACAACGCCAACCCGCGCATGCGCAGTTGGCGTCTTTTCACTCAGCCCCCCCGCAAGACGTGGCGGCTTGATCTTGTGGGGCGGCGGAGGGAAAAGAGTCCGTCCGTTACGGACGCACGGCCCGCGATCGGTGGGCACCGATCACGGGCCTTTGCCCCCCTTGGCACGGCCGTGGTATTGCCGTGCCAATCGGGCCCCCAGATGCCCCAAACGGGCATCTGACGCCCGTTTCACGACGGCAGCGAGCAGGTTGTTTGCTGCCGTGTTGAAACGGGCGTGAAGGCCCGGCCGCTCGGCCCATCGGCCTCGGAGAATTGCCGCTCGCCGTAAAAAACGGCGAGCGGCGATTCGTGGCGTGGGTCAGGCGTGGGGGGGGGGGGGGGGGAGAATAGCGGGAGGGCGTGAAAAATTTCGGGAGGCCCTCCTGCTATTCTCCCACCCGGCGTGGGGGGCGGAGAATCGCGCCCGAGTTCCATATTGTGAACAGAGATATCACCAAAAATGTCTGGCGAACAATTGGCGAACAAAGAGATATCAGTGAGTATGCCTAACATTGGGCTTTGCACTAGCTCCAAAAGAGTTGTACAAATGAATGAACAAGCAGACAGGAGGAGGCCATTCAGCCCCTCCATGCTGTGCTGATGTTCAGTTGGATGATAGAAATGTAGAAAATAGAAGCAGGAGGAGGCCATTTGGCCCTTCGAGCCTGCTCCGCCATTCATTATGATCATGGCTGATCATCCAACTTCAGTAGCCTTTCCCCCCACATCCTTTGATCCCCTTCGCCCTAAGTGCTACATCAAACAGTTTCTTAAAAACAAATATTTTGGCCTCAACTCATTCCCGTGATAATTAATTGCACAGACTCACCACTCTCTGGTTGAAGAAACATCTCCTCACGTCTGTCCTAAATGGTCTACCCCGTAATCTCGGACTGTGACCCCTGTGTAGTGATATCATGGTTGTGTTGTAATTCACTGACCGACCACAAGGAGTCTCACTAGTATATAAGTGAATGTAAAGTCAGCTGACCCGACACTGGATGGAGGAAGTAAAAGAGAGAGCTTGCATGTGCATGATTTTGCTGTTGTTCATCTGTTGTCTTGTATATAGTTTACCCCCAGTTAATGTTAATAAATCATTTTTAACTTTAACTACAAGTGTTCTTGTAATAAATCAGGCCATCCAACAAGAACATTACACCCTGGTTCTGGACATGCCGACTGTCGGGAACATTCTTCCTGCATCTACCATGTCTCGTCCTGTTAGAATTTTATAGGTTTCTATGAGATCCCCCCCCCTCATTCTTCTGAACTCCAGTTAATACAATCCTAACCTAGGGGCAGCAGGGTAGCATGGTGGTTAGCATAAATGCTTCACAGCTCCAGGGTCCCAGGTTCGATTCCCGGCTGGGTCACTGTCTGTGTGGAGTCTGCACATCCTCCCTCTGTGTGCGTGGGTTTCCTCCGGGTGCTCCGTTTTCCTCCCACAGTCCAAAGATGTGCGGGTTAGGTGGATTGGCCATGCTAAATTGCCCGTAGTGTCCTAATAAAAGTAAGGTTAAGGGGGGGGGGGGTTGTTGGGTTACGGGTATAGGGTGGATACGTGGGTTTGAGTAGGGTGATCATGGCTCGGCACAACATCGAGGGCCGAAGGGCCTGTTCTGTGCTGTACTGTTCTATGTTCTATGTTCTAAACGTCTCCTCACCTCTGTCCTAAATGGTCTACCCCGTAATCTCGGACTGTGACCCCTGTGTAGTGATATCATGGTTGTGTTGTAATTCACTGACCGACCACA
This sequence comes from Scyliorhinus canicula, assembly GCF_902713615.1. Lineage (NCBI taxonomy): Eukaryota > Metazoa > Chordata > Chondrichthyes > Carcharhiniformes > Scyliorhinidae > Scyliorhinus > Scyliorhinus canicula. The sequence goes on from NC_052168.1 coordinate 16,087,062, forward strand.
AGGAGTCTTACTAGTATATAAGTGAATGTAAAGTCAGCTGACCCGACACTGGATGGAGGAAGTAAAAGAGAGAGCTTGCATGTGCATGATTTTGCTGTTGTTCATCTGTTGTCTTGTATATAGTTTACCCCCAGTTAATGTTAATAAATCATTTTTAACTTTAACTACAAGTGTTCTTGTAATAAATCAGGCCATCCAACAAGAACATTACACCCTGGTTCTGGACATGCCGACTGTCGGGAACATTCTTCCTGCATCTACCGTGTCTCGTCCTGTTAGAATTTTATGGGTTTCTATGAGACCCCCCCCTCATTCTTCTGAACTCCAGTTAATACAATCCTAACCAATTCAATCTCTCCTCCTATGTTGGTCTCACCATCTGAGGGATCAGTCTGGATCATGTCTAATCTGTACCTCAACTCTGGCTGTAGATCCATTTCTTAACACCCTGACACAATGATGATATATATGGGGAGGAAGTGGTGTAGCGGTATTGTCGCTGTGCTAGCAATTCAGAGACCCCGGGTAATCCCAGGTTTGAATCTCACCAAGGCAAATGGGGAAATTTGAATTCAATAAAAATTAATAGTCTAATGATGATAATGAAACCATTGTCGATTGTTGTAAAAAACGGTCCTTTCCTAGTCTGGTTTGACCTACGTATGACCCCCAGATCCACAGCAATGCGGTTGACTCTGAAATGGCCTAGCAAGCCACTCAGTTCAAGGGCAATTAGGGATGGACACTCACACCTAATGAACAGAGGGAAAAAAAATTCAAGTCGTGATGAAACTTTTTGAGGGCCTTGGTAATGTCCTCGAAGGTAATGTCTTCTGTCGATGTGAAGTGTTGACTCCTGCCACATTGGGACGGAGGCTTGGAGCTGCCAAACTCGAGCTGCTCCGACGCGTTTTTCTTCCATTTGTTGAATAGCTACAGAAGTGACTATGACAACGCTGCTTCAACTGCTGGTTGAGCCACATTTTAGTAGAAACTATATACACACTGGATTGTTATGACACCCTGGGCTAGTGCACGGTCAAATCCAGACCCACGGGCCGCGAGGTCACAACACAAGTGAATTATCCAATAATTCTTTGGAAAAAAACACGAAGCCGTTGGCCCTTGGCTGGCCCCTAATTACAGTCACCAGGTTTGTAAGTTTAAACACAATTACTGGCTATTTCTAACAAGGAAATATGCAGTAACTACAACTAGTTAACCACAAGCTAATACCTACTACCCACTTTAACTGTCCCACACTCTACCCACACACACAAGGCAGACAAACACAGAGGGGTGGAAAGGGGTAAAAGAATAATAAGGATAAAAGTCAAAAGATGGTGGTTCTTTGATCACACTTTCTTCACAGCAAGCTTGATCATTAAAGTCTCTGGTTTACAGCTGGTAATGGTCTTCTTTCATTCATTCAGGGTCCCTGTAGTTTAGAAAACACAGCACTCGCAGGCAGCAGGCTTTCTGGAGAGAGACCTGCAGGACCCTCTGCTTCGCCGGCAGCACATCAATGCTCGCAGGTTTCCCGACGGCGTGGGGTGGCCACACCGGGAAACCCCATTGGCCGGCTGCAGGAACAGAGAATCCCGCTGCCACCGGGTGTTGCACGGCACTGGAAAATGGGGCTGGTGGGGCGGAGAATCCCGCCCCTAATTTCCCTACAAACTGGGCCCTCAGCTCATGGTTTGACTTTAGGTCTCTGCAGTCTCAAGAGAGCGCCGCCCGGAGGAAAGAAAGTCATTCCTCACAATGGCCTTCTGGAAAGAATGAGCTGGATTTAACAAGTATTTCTTCCAATTGTTGACTAGCTACAGAAGTGACTATAGCTGTTTCAACCACAGGTTGAGCCACATTTTAATAGAAACTATCTACACACCGGATTGTTGTGACACCAGGCTGCGAGAATCAAAACTGAAACCAAATTGGAACCCTAGGACTCTGAAAAGCCTCCCAGTGCAATAATATCCAATCACCACCTGTTACTGGGCAAAACACAGCCTTTTGGCCCATTCATTGGCCACCAGCCAAATCAATCAAACCGAGTCCCCACTGATACCGGGCGTCTGCAATCACCAGTTCAAACCAACACAGCCTTCCGGATTCTTCTGTTTGAATTAAAGGTACATGCTTCTTACAGGCTACTTTCCTTCAACAAGACATATCCATTCGTCATCCAAAGTTCAAAAATGCAACAGCAAAATAAAAGAAAGGGGAAAATAAAGGAATGAACAGGAAGGACCCTTACACAGGATAAATACACTTCATGTATGTATGATCACTTTAGCCAATACCCACCAACATTCAGTAATCACGGAGGTAAAACGTTCACAATTGCAGGAATACTCTCTCAATGCTGTCTGTCTAAAATACGGAATTGTCCAAAAAACGGACATTTTTGGAAGGTGCCATACATTTTAAAACATTTTACTCAATTAAAATGAACTTCGCTGGATAATTTGGTTCGGCATTACAAGGTGCTGGACTTGTTATCTGCTTTGCCGCCTCTGCTCCAGTATACTCCCGTGCTCCAAGCGAACTATTTTAATTTAGAGGACCCAATTCATTTTTTCCAATTAAGGGGCAATTTAGCGTGGCCAATCCACCTACACTACACATCTTTGGGTTGTGGGGGCGAAACCCACCCAGACACGGGGAGAATGTGCAAACTCCACACGGACAGTGACCCAGAGCCGGGATCGAACCTGGGACCTCACGCCGTGAGGCAGCAGGGCTACCCACTGCGCCATCGTGATGCCCCTCCAAGCGAACCTTGACCCTAGCCTTTCCGGATTGGGCCAAACCATCCACTGCCCAAAGTGCCTGATCCGAAACCTGGCCAAACCCAAATTCCGGCGTCGGGTTGCCAGTTTTGAGAGAGGATATGTCCACATTAACTCTTAATTAACTCTTACCAACTTTTACAGATGCAGTATAGAAAGCATCCTATCGGGCTGAATCACAGCCTGGTATGGCAACTGCTCGGTCCAACACTGTATGAAACTTCAGAGAGTCGTGAACACAGCCCAGTCCATCACGCGAGCCCACTTCCCATCCATTGACTCTATCTACACCTCCCACTGCCTGGGGAAAGCGGGCAGCATAATCAAAGACCCCCTCCCACCTTACTTACTCACTCTTCCAACTTCTTCCATCGGGCAGGAGATACAAAAGTCTGAGAACACGCACAAACAGACTCAAAAACAGCTTCTTCCCCACTGTTAACAGATTCCTAAACCACCCTCTTTTGGACTGACCTGATTAATACTATAATAATAATCACTTATTGTCATAAGTAGGCTTCAATGAAGTTACTGTGAAAAGCCCCTAGTCTCCACATTCCAGCACCTGTTCGGGGAAGGCTGGTATAGGAATTGAACCCACATTGCTGGCCTTATTCTGCATTACAAGCCAGTTGTTTAGCCCACTGAGCTAAATCAGTCCCTGTAGGCTTCACCCGTTGCCGGTGTTATCTAATTACGTTGTGTACCTTGTGTTGCCCTATTATGTATTTTCTTTTATTTCCTTTTCTTGCCACGTGCTTAATGATCTGTTGAGCTGCTCGCAAAAAAAAACTTTTCACTGTACCTTGGCACATGTGACAATAAACAAATCCAAATCCAAGGGTAGCGTTATCGGGGGAGAAAGAAAACACGCTCGCACACCGTTACCAGCAAAGGTTGAGTTCCACATGCTCTTGCCGTGCGGATGAGGTTAGAGTTCACACAGCCCAACGATAGAGACAATTGCGCATTTTTAAAAACGTTGTCCGTCAGAATTGCAATTAGCAAGGGCTGCATCTCCAATTAGCCGCATGCGGCGCGTGGTGAATGCATTGAGTTGCAGTGCTTGAGACGCAGGCAGCTTGCATCTCCTGCGCCACCTGTCAACCCACTTTGGTCAAAGGGCCTGGGAGCAAACAATCGACAGCAAAACCTGCAAGTCAGAAATCTCACGTAGCCACAGAGAAATCACCTCCGCCATCATCGCCAATAAACGATGAATTTGAGAAGGACTATTGGCAAGGAGGATTTTAAAGAGGACGGAATAGTTTCAAGGTTTTTAAAAAAAGAATTATTTGTTTGAAAGAAAGGGAAATGTGACAATATTATTCAATTAGCAGCTCCCTAGGCATCACTCTGCGGCATGGTAGGTGCTGGAGTTAAACTAGGCTGGAGGGTATAATTAATTTAAGACAAACCGATAGAATCAGGCAAGGTGCAGGCTGTGAAACTTTGAGCAGATATAAAAAGATATGGAAGAGTAAAATTGTACTGTGTGAGCTGCAGGAGATGTTGTTACATAAACCACCTGTCTTTGTTGGTCATTGTGAATTATTTCAATACTACTCTTTGCCTAATATAGTGTCTCAGTGGATAGCACGCTTGTCTCTTTATCATGCATTCAAGTTCCCCTCTCGAGAAGTTGCGCCCAAGATCTGGGCTGGTGTAGTACTGAGGGAGAGCGGCACAGTCGGAAGTGCCGTCATAGAATCGTGGAATTCCTACAGTGCAGGGAGACACCATTCGGCCCCTCGAGTCTGCACCGACCCTCAGAAAGAACACCCTACTAGGCTGGCTCCCCTGCCCTATCCCCGCAACCCTACCTAACCTACACATCTTTAGACACTTAGGGGCAATTTTATCGTGGCCATTCCACCTAACCTGCAAAGCTTTGGACTGTGGGAGGCAACCGGAGCACCCGGAGGAACCCCACGCAGACCCAGGGAGAATGCGCAAACTCCACACAGTCATCCGAGGTTGGAATTGAACCCGGGTCCCTGGCGCTGAGTATGCTCTTGGCTGAGAAAGGCTTTGAAATGTTGTGAAGAGTTCAATATAGATGCAGATTCTACCCCTTTTGTGTAAAGTGCAGAATGTATTTTCAGTCATTCTGTGCCTAACCTTGTGACTTCAATGAGTTGGGTAGAAGGCACAGGCCGGATACATTTATGCGTGAAGAATCATATGACTGCTTCACGGCGTCGAGGTCCCAGGTTCGATCCCGGCTCTGGTTCACTGTCCATGTGGAGTTTGCACATTATCCCTGTGTTTGCGTGGGTTTCGTCCCCACAACCCAAAGATGTGCAGGGTAGGTGGATTGGCCATGCTAAATTGCCCCTTAATTGGAAAAAAATTAATTGGATACACTAAATTTATTTTTAAAAAAGAATCATGTGACAGTTACAGGACTGAAGGAAGCCATTCGGCCCATCTTGTCAGTGCCTGGTCTCTGCAAGAGCAACTCCCTCATTCCACTTTCCCTTATATGCCTCGCAAAGCCTTTCTCTCCAGATAATTACCTCATTCTCTTTTGAAGGCTCAGATTGTATCTGCCCTCACTAAGCTCTCAGGCAGTGCATTCTCGACCCGAGCCACTAGTTGCACAAAATGTTTTCTTGTTTCATCATTGCTTCTTTTGTTAATCACCTTAAAAGAAATTGGTGTTTTCTGATCCTGGGATCATTCTGGCCAGTTTCTCTGTCCGGCAGCTCCTCCCCATCTCCATCAACTCTCCTCTAAACCTTCTCTCCTCCAAGGAGGACAGATCCAGGTCCTCCAATCTACCTACGTGGCTCATTCCAAGAACCATTCTCGAGGACCTTTACTGCACCCTCACTAATAAGTCAAATGTGATGTGGCGACTGGAAGATGTGAGGAACATTAGATTCTAAGTATCGGGCAATTTAAGGGTTAAAAGCCTGGGTTAGAATGCGTTTGACTGCTGTGGTCATGTTTTTTTAAAATAAAGAATTCTGTTTTGCAAGGCCTGGGTGTTTTTAGCAGCCAGAAGGTGAAATTGATGAAGGAATGTGCTTTTCAGTCCAGGATATTTGACTGTGGGAGAGTCATTGGGGAGTTAAAGTGCGTTGCAACCTGCAGACGTAATATGTTTCTCAGCTTGGGGAGATGAGGTCATTGCTGGGTAGAGCCAAGGAAGGCAGAGAGACATTTTGAGAAGCTGTGGAGAGAGGCAGTTTGGAGAAAGATTTTTAGAAGTGAAAATTAATCTGGCCCCTCTTGTTTCTGATATACCGCAAGTAAAAGCAGTTTACTTCCCCAGTTGGAGAGTTTAAAAAAAAGTAATAACATTTTAAAAGCAGAGCAGTCTTGTTTGAAGAGCAGCAGGAGGCTGAAACAACGCTGATGAAGCAGCTAATTGAAGATCTTCAGCCAGAGTCTGAAGGGGTTCTAACCAGAGCCAGAAGTATTACTCTATGCTCTGCTGATTTTTAAACTGGATTGAGAGGTGTAAGTTTCTTTTCTTGCTGTTTAATGGAAAATTGAGTAGTAGTGTTAAGGGGTAATTGTAAACTGTTCTATTTTGGGTGCAAAATTGAAAAAAATAATATTGTGTTTCTAATAAAGTTTTGTTTTAGAAATACCAAAGCTCTATTTTCTTCATGAAATCGTTCCCAGAGCGAATCATTCTTTCTGCACAGTCTTAAGATAAACTAAAATATTGGTGTTTCGGTCGAGAACCTAGTTGGGATCGTAAGAGTGATTAAAGCATCTCTGGAGATTTCATCACATGACTTTCCCCCCATGCTCCAGCCAATAGACGGCCAACACAGCCATCCTTGCGACGCCCTCACTACCTTCCTACCCCAATTAGAAAGCAAAACGACTCATTGCCCAATTGGCAGATGCTTAACTATCAGCCAAATAACCTTATGTTTTAAATCCACCTTCAATACTTTTCATATCTGGTAAAGATTCAAATAAAATGTCCAAAAAAGGCACCTTTTTTCATGTCCGAGTGATTTTTCTCCAGGGTCGCACACACACAGCAGTATCCTGGAAATTGACCTCCAATCCCTGGAGACTCCAGGCCAACACTGGAGGGTTGGTAACTCTAATCTCCAAAGCCTTCACATCGTGTGTTGCCTAGAACTGGACACAATACTCCAGTTGAGGTTGGACTGGACAACTTAGAGCGAGACCCGTGGCTTGTCTGGAGATCCTGTGACCTATCATACAACCCACCAGATCATAGAATCATAGAATCCCAACAGTGCAGAAGGAGGCCATTCGGCCCATTGAGTCTGCACCGATCCTCTGAAAAAATACTCCACTCAAGCCCACTTCTCCGCCCTATCCCAATCACCCCTTAACCTAACCTGCACATCCCTGGACACTAAGGGACAATTCAGCGTGGCCAATCCACCTAACCTGTATATCTTTGGACTGTGGGAGGAAACCCACGCAGACACGGGGAGAACGTGCAGACTCCGCACAGACAGTGACCTGAGGCCATCATTGAACCCGGGTCCCTGGCGCAGTGAGGCAGCAACGCTAACCACTGTGCCACCGTGCCACCCCTACCCTCTGATCAATAATGTTAGTTCACACTTATATGACCAACAAAGCATGAAAGACCGGCGGTCACAACAAAAAAGTACACTCAATGAGAGATGTAATAAGTGAAGAAAGGATGGAGTGAAAATGGGGAGGCAGAAGGAAGGTAGGATGGATGGAGGGAGTGCATACAATGGAAGGAAGAGGAGGGTAGGCTGGAAGGAGATAGGCGAGGGAGGGGAGGAAGGAAGGGATTGTAATTCTAACGTTAAGTCGGCGTCTTGATGTCAGCCCCCTGTGGTCACCACGTTGACTGTTGAGGATCTGGAGGGTGTTGGGTTGAACTTACCTAATCAAGTCCTGAGAGTCAAAATGATTCAGGCTTCACTTCGGCAAGCCTGTTGGAGCCTGGCGCCCACCGCTCACCGCTCACCCCCCCCCCCCCCCACCCTGCCCAGTTAAAAGTGGAGTTCTGTGTGTCCGAGTGTTGTCTGATACCATTGTTACACCGCAGCTCATGGCCTGTGGTTTGCTGTTCTATTTGCCAGTGATGTGCGATCCTTCACCATTAGCGTGAACTTGGAGTTTCCTTCCTTCACCCCCCTACCCGCCTGCAGTACCCTCTCTGGGAGACATCCAGTCCATACAAACAGTAACCTGTCCTGGGTAAATGCCAATTGGAAGAGTCAAGCCACTGGTTCACTTGACACTGACTCCCTCGAGGTACCTCATCCGTGTGGACGTAATTCCTGCCACCATTCACCAACGGTAAGTTCCCGCTGACAATTAGACCACAGGGCAAGTGTTTCACCCAACTTAGATCCTGCCCTCAACCTCCACGGCTGTGCCCATCACAGGAAAACCATCTCACGTGGCAACATTTCGGAGCTTTGGCGACTGAGGCCGATGGTGACGTTGGCCCATTGCCACTCCTCCGTGAGGGGCTAACCCAGGGCAAGGAGATTGAGCACGAGGGTCTTGCCATTTCCTGATGGCGCACCACCATGCCAAGCCAAAGGGAACTCTCATTTCAAGCAATGAGCCCACTTTTCAATCTTCACCTGGGTGGGGGGGAAGGGGGGGGGGGTGGCAGAGCCCGCCGGGGCCCAGATTGGGCCCTGTGGAGTCAGGGCTGCCACCACGAGGCTTCGATGGCAAACCCTCCCACACTACCGCCCCACTGCCTGCCCCCCCACTTCCGCCCACCCCCAAACCCCTCCCAAACCATCCTCAACTCACACCGTCCCTTTTGGCTGAACAGCAGGTGGCCCAACCAGTGGGCAGAGGGCGGGGAAGGGGGAGGGGCAGAGAGGGGAAGAGGAGGAGGGAGCCTTGCCAGGGCTTGCCGTGGCCAAGTTCGAGGCGGCAGCCTTTGATCCGGGAGGCTGGCGCAGGAGCAGCCGACTGGCATCAGGGGGTGCTAGAGGCCCATCTCTCTCCCAAGTAAAAAACCCAAACCCTTCTATCAGGCACATGACGTGCAGCCTGTTCCGCCTGTCTCTTAGCAATACAGCAGCAGAGATTCCAAATCTTCCTTCCCACATCCTTATGTGTCTTGATGAATCTAAGAGGGAGGCATCTGGAGACTGAGGTGGCATCTTTCACACTTTGTGTGTGTGTGTGTGTGTATGTGTGTGCCATTTATAATACCCATCTCACATCTGGAATACAAGGTTGTGAGTTGAATTGACTTCTTCTCACCCCCTCACCACCAGCAACCCCCCCCCCCCCCTCATTGTTTTGGCATTTGTGTGTGTGTGTGTGTGTGTGTGTGATTTGTTTCCTAAAGGAATATTTTCGAACGTCTATTTTTGGTGTGTGGGTGAATTAATAAGGAAGAATTTATTCAGCTCCAGAAAGATTGGACTAGCGTTACTGTAAGAAGCACAGTGCTAACCCCCCCCCCCCCCGCCTTCCACAGCACCCTCCCCAGAAGGAACGAGAGGGCAAGACAATCATTTCTTCCTGTGAGTATACACCATTATTTTTTTTAAACAAATATGCCTTTTTTTTTTCTCCCCAGCCCAGCAGTGGCGTTTCACCCCCCCCCCCCCCTCCCTCCAAAATTCCTGTCCTTCGCTTTTAACACATGAAAGCGAGAGTGTCTCGGAATGTATTTTAAGGAACTCTCCCTGAGCCGTTGTGACAAGCCTCTCCTCAAAGGGGGGCCAGGTGAATTGCCCCCCTTTTCCTTCACCCCTCTCGCTGGGCGAAGTCGATTGCAACATGTGTAATGCCTAGGTGAAGATACTGGGAATACTCTGGTTGCAGCAGAGGCTATTTTTTTTCGGCTGTTGGGTGAGGGTTTTTTGTGTGTGTGTGCATGTGTGTGGCGTATTGAGGACGCCTTAATTGCAGTCAGTCCCCCCACAGCCCTGAAGTTCCTGTGCTATTTCGTGTTGTGTGCTTGACATGATTCCAATAAATACCCTCCCTTTCTCTTTTTTTTTTACCCCAACAGAGAGAGAGAGAGAGAGAGAGGGAGAGGAAGCCGTGGGTTGCCAGTATGTGGGGGATTAAGAATGTGAGATTCTAGGAGTGGATGCAGTGAAGGATCTGAAATATTGCCATAGGAGCCAGATCTGGATTCGATTTTTCTCTTTGCCCATTCTACCCCCCCCTCCCTCCTTCTTCCCACCTCCACCCCCCACTTCCTATCCGTTTTCTTCCTCCCCCACCCTCCCCACTCCACCCCACCCCCCCCTTGCACCCACCCACCCAAAAGGATCGACCACCTTCATTCTCCCCCCCCCCCCCACACCCACTTCCCCCCCTTGCTTTGACTACAAGGAGACGAGTGCTGATGTTCTCAATCTTGGATAGTACCCTGAAGAACCTGATCGACGCTGAGCTGGAGAGGGAGGGGGAGAGAGACAGATAGCAAGACCCTCTCAATTCCACCCCACCGCCCCCACACCCCCCCTCCTCCTCTCTCTCTCTCTCTCTCTCTCTCCTCGATGAGAGAGATCCAACGGTGCTGGTGGCAATGCGAGGCGACAACGGTCTGAGGCTTCCTTCATCATGCTCGGCTCTCTAACAAGCCCAAGATCCACTGGTAGCCATAAAGGTAAGGGGCCGGCTGGGGATGGGGTGGGGGTGGGGGTGTGTGTATGTGTGTGGGTGGGTGTGGGGGGGGGGGGGGGAGCGTAGTGGGTTGGGGCACGCAGGGGAGGGGGCGTATGCTATGAGATTAAATTGAATTTGGTAAGTGGGAGAACGGCTAACTTAACCCAATCGGAGATTTGTTTGATTCCAAAAGTTGATAGACATTCGAAGCCAATGGTGCCCGATGTACAAAGTGGCTGGGCATTATTGGCAGCGGAGGTGGTGAGGTTAAAGTGGGTTTGGCAATGGCCCCGGGCTCATTGAGTAGGGAACGAGGCCGTTTCCTGCCATGATATTGAGGGGGGTGCTGGATTTGAACAGGTAATTACAAAGGGACATTGACCATTGACCAGTGAGGGGTGCTGACGGTGAATGTCAATGTAAATGGTTATTTAGTTCCTTTCTAAGGCACTGTGTATATAGTGAAGAAAGGTATATCTGGGGTATAAGAGTACTTAACCGCGGTGACACTGAGCATTTATTACAGACAGATGTATAGAGACTTAATCCAGACTCAACCTGGAGTGACTGAGCACTGCTCTGCAGGAAGGTGTCATTGGAGGAGGAGGGGGGGAGGGTGGGGGTGGGGCGGGGGGGGGGGGCGGGGTGCGACGATGCTGGGGCTTATAAGGGAGGACCAGGCTGCATAAACCTGGCTTGACTTCCCCCCCGAGCAGAGAAGATTGAGGGGGTGACCTGAGGAAGGGTGTCTGAAACGTGCGAAGGTTCCGTCGGGTAGACGTGGAGAGACTGCAGGGGGGGGGGGAAGCCAAGAGCAAAGCGAGGTGTGATCTCAGAAATGGGTGCTGTTCCTTCAGCAGTGAAATAAGGAAGCACTTCTTTACCCAGAGAGGTGGTAAAACCTAACCCCCCCCCCTCCCCCCCCCCCCCCCCCCCACCCCCCGCCCCCATCCGTCCAAAATCACTGTGGATGTTGGTCAATTGAAATTTCAAGCTTGAACTTCAGAAATTTCTATTCGGAGTCAGTCGACGGAGCTAAGATAATGATCAAAAATGGTACTAAATGGAGTCAAGGGGCAGATTTCCCACAGTCTAATTGAATAGCAGAGCAGGCTTTGGGGCTGAATGGCCTCATTCGAACGTTCCTGTGATACATTGTACACAACAGACCAGTGCTGGGCAACCGAGGCGGGTGGGTGGGCTGCGCGAATGGCCCTCCTTCGGCTCAGGGGGCCGCAAGATTAAAATCGGACTCGTTCACCAACCGTGACCCCATGGATAAGGTAAACGGCGAATATTTCATCAGGAGTTACAGAAAATGTTCAATCGTTTATATATTAATAGAAAGGGGCTGGTTTAGCTCACTCGGCTAAATCGCTGGCTTTTACAGCAGACCAAGCAGGCCAGCAGCACGGTTCAATTCCCGTACCAGCTTCCCCAGACAGGCGCCGGAATGTGGTGACTAGGGGCTTTTCACAGTAACTTCATTGAAGCCTACTCGTGACAATAAGCCATTTTCATTTCATTTTCATTTTTCAACGGTCGTCAACCTCAAATGTTAAAAACAAAATTAATATTTACACTTTGGACACAGAGGGAGCGCACGGCTCTCACGGTCAATGTTGTGGGCATTCAGCTCGCTCCTCACTTCACTCGACCTCGCTTTACCTGCGAACCACTTCAGCCATACCGGCAGGAAAAAAAAAACGACACAGGTGGAAATCAACGGAATGTGGTGACCCTGCGCACGGGCGATGGTCAACAAAATGTCTCATGGGTCCCACTCAGAACCCAGGAGGGATGTGCATGCCCCCTCCCACTGTGATAGAGGCTACATAGAACAAGTGAGGACAAAGGACACTTGCAGCTATACAGGAAAAAGGCGGGGGTGTGGGACTAATAGTAACTCTTACAGTGCCGGCATTGATGTGATGGACTGAATGGCCTCTTCTGTGTTGCATTACATAGAACAGAAAGATTATACCAGAAATAGAGGACATGTTTTTAACAGAAATATTACGCTGAAAATATAAAGAGATATAAAATGTAGAATTGAGAGGTCACACGAGATTTCTCGGGGCCTATTGTACATTATGTAGAGGCTATACTGAGCACAGAGAGATGCATAGGGACAAGTTATATAGAATAGAGAGGCTTTGGTGTGGGTAGAAACATGTAGATCTATATTAATAAGTATCTATTTCCATGGATCTATTTCATCTATTTCCTGTCCCACACATTTCCTGTTTCGCACTTTTCTTTAATATTGCTCATTATTTGCAAATTCTGCCTAAGCAAACATTTCTTAGTGTTTGAATCTTATGCACATTTCTATCTTTTAATTTGATATGAAACGAGAAACTTTCTCACAATAGAAAATATTTTATTTGCACTGAAACTTTTAGATTAGGTCAATATAAATGTTACCACAGTCCCAGAGGACCATGGGCCACTTGCTCTCTGCATTGAGAGCTGACTGGTGGTGATTTAACCTGAGGGTTACCACACCTCAGGCGAAGGTCCAAGTTGAGAAAGTGTGACCTTTCATGAATAACGTCAGCCGGTGCGGGAATTGAACTCCGCATCGTGAACCAGCCATCCTGCCAAATGAGATAACCGACCCCCTCCCCATATCAGAATATAACCCTAGCAATCAAACTTAATTTAAAAAAAAAATTCTTGATTTTGACTTGCAGCGTGAAGAGCAATTAAACTCTGATTGGCCTCACCTTGACACCGTTCTCCCATCAAGCAATTAAACTCTGATTGGCCTCACCTTGACACCGTTCTCCCATCAAGCAATTAAACTCTGATTGGCCTCACCTTGCATCGTTTTCCAATTAAGGAATTAAGCTCTGATTGACCTCACAGAAGGAGGCCATTTGGCCCATCTTGTTCATGCTGACTCTCTACAAGAACCAGGGGCGGGATTCTCCGAGCCTCCGCACCAAAAACGCGAGCGGCGCGGAGGCGGAGAATGGGCGTTTACGCCAAAATCCGGTCTGACACTACTCCTGCGATTCTCTGGTCCCTGGAAAATTGGCGCGAATCGCGTGCACGTGTGAGGTCGACGCGGCGCGTGTAGGGTGCCATTGACAGAGGTCACCGCACGCAATCCTCCCAGGAAAACTGGCTGAGTTCCCGACGGAGTGATTCTAACCACGTTTTGCCTGTCAGGAATGGCCGGTGGCAGCTGCGGACTCAGTCCGCGGCAGCCCTGGTGGGGGGGAATACTTCACTGGAGGGGGAGGGGGGAGGCCTCACAGACAGCCAGGCAAACGATTGGGTGGTACCGATCCGCGGACGAGTGCGATTTTGGGGGGGACCTACTTCGTTCATCGTGGTCCACGTGTGAGTCCGGCATGTCGCATGTGGCGGCTACTGCAGGCCGCCGCTGTGCGCATGCGCGGACTCCCGACTGGAACTGCAGGGCCCCGTATCCGCAGCCAGAGCTGCGTCGAGCACTCTGGGGTCCTGCTAGCCCTCTGCAGGGAGGAGAATCACTCTGGACTTTCTTAAGGAAAGTCCAGAGTGAAACGTCCGTGTTTTGACATAGCCCCATTATTGGAGAATCCCGCCCAACATCCTTTGTCCCACTCCCCTGCCTTTTCACTGTAGACCAACAATTTCTTTCCCCTCAGATAATTGTCCAATACTTTTGAAAGCCACGACTGAATCTATCTCCTGCACACTGTCAGACTGTGAGCTCCAGATCATAACCACTTGCTGTGTTAAAAATGTTTTTCCTCATGTTTCAATTGCTTCTTTTGCCAATCAACTTCTCTAGTCCTCATCAAATAATTACACTCTGATTGGTTTCACCTTGTACAGTCCTCTCATTTAACAATTAAACTCTGATTCTCTCACCGGATGGGAATTTGTTAAGCTTTCTTAGACTAGTGCCTCTTCTGTGTTCAAAGTGCCTAAGAGTACTTAAGTACCTTGTAGAGAAGACTCGTCACTCTCAGTTAAGAGATTCTTAGGAGTTCTCAGAGCCGTCGCTCTTTACCAAGAGATTGATCTATCTTTGGCCCCCTCCTAGGTCTCATCTACACGTAACCCTTCTGTAACACCATCCAAATTATTTATGATGTGGAGATGCCGGCGTTGGACTGGGGTGAGCACAGTAAGAAGTCTTACAACACCAGGTTAAAGTCCAACAGGTTTGTTTCAAACACGAGCTTTCGGAGCACGGCTCCTTCTTCACCTGAAGAAGGAGCCGTGCTCCGAAAGCTCATGTTTGAAACAAACCTGTTGGACTTTAACCTGGTGTTGTAAGACTTCTTACAAATTATTTATGATGTTGATTTCCAATTCTATCTAATCAACGCCTTTCTCAACCCATCCACTCTGTCCAAATCGCCTGACTGCTTGTCTAACCCAGCACTGGAATGAGCAGAAATTTTCCTCCGACTAAATATTGGGAAGACCCAAGCCGTTGCCTTTGGCCCCGGTCATAAACTCCATTCCTTAGCTGCTGACACCCTCCGTTTCCCTGGCAACCTTCCGAGGTTGAACTGGACTGTTCCGCAGCCTCGGTGTTGAATTTGACTCCCAGGTGAGTTTCCAACTACATTTCCACACCGTCGTCAAGACGACGTCATTTCCACCTTCTTAACATCACCCGAATTGATCATTCCCTCAGCTGGTGTTTAGTTGAAGCCCCCATCCGTGCCTTTCGTTACCTCTGGACTTGCCGACTCCGACACATCCCAGGCTGGACTCCCACTCTCTGTAAAGGTAAATTAATCCAAGACCTGCCCCGACCTCAATAATCTCCATGCCGACAATCCTCGGAGATATATGCGTTCCTCCAGTCCTGGCCTTTTGAGCATTCCCGATTTTAATCACTCTCCCATCAGTGGCTGTGCCTTCAGCTGCCACCGCCTCCAATCTCTGCCATTCCTTCCCTACACCTCTTTGCCGCTCTATCTCACTTTCCTCCTTCAACACGCTCCCCAAAACCTATGTCTTTGATGAAGTTTTTGGTCATCTGTCTTCTAACTCCTTCTGTAGCAGTAGCACAGTGGTTAGCACTGTTGCTTCACAGTTCCAGGGTCCCAGGGTCGATTCCACGGCTTGGGTCACTGTCTGTGCGGAGTCTGCACGTTCCCCCCGTGTCTACATGGGTTTCCTCCGGGTGCTCCGGTTTCCTCCCACAAGTCCCGAAAGACGTGTTTGTTAGGTAAATTGGACATTCTGAATTCTCCCTCAGTGTACCCGAACAGTGAGGCGACCCGGGGCTTTTCACAGTAACTTCATTGCGGTGTTAATGTAAGCCTACTTGTGACAATAATCAAGATTATTATTAGTTTAGGTCGAAATTACCCAGCCCTTCTCGCTGGGAGGAATCTTCCGTCCCGGCTGAAGGTGACCCCGCCCGTGGTGTGTCCCCTGGCAACGGAGCGGGTGGGTCACGCAAAGCCCCACAAGCACCGGCGGAACTGGAAGATACCGCTGTCATCCAATAGCGAGCTGCCTTCACTGCCGTAAATACGCCACAGGGTGTCGCAGGGGTGGGGGCTGGAAAACCTCGCCCTCCGCATCAAGCGTTGCACCTTGGGACAATGAAACGTATACATACAAGTGGATCGGAAGTCGGTTCTGAAACGTAATCACTGAAGCAAGGTGTCTGGATGATACTGAGTAATGCTGGGGGGATACTGTTTTACTTGTGTTTGGGTTTTCACCCGATGGGTTGGAGCCATAAGGAATTGTAGTCCCCCACCCCCCAACCACACCACCACCACCACCACCACCACTCATGTTAGATGCCTTAGACCTATGTGCATTGCAACCCAGATTGCCCACCAGCGCTGCCTACGGAGGTTCACCGGTATTGTTCACAATAGACATGTAACTGGATGTGGAAGGTGACAGATTACTGTTGCTGACAATAGCAGACGAATGCTTAATGCATTCATATGACATTCCAGTCTGCGAACCTGGCTAATGTGAATTACCCATTTAATTAAGCTTGTACTACAATAGCGGACAAAGGAATGCTAGTGTCTGCTTACACTGCAATAATAACGTCTAGATTGGAGGAGCATATTGCACAGTATATAATAGGGATACGGCTGCATATGTTGCATTTATTCTAGAGTTCACAGTAAGGATGAGCTTATATTGTGCGATCTATTGTATAGTGTATGATAGAAGTCACTCTGCATATTGGTGTACACTGTACCATTTAAAATAGAGGCCAACAATGATTTCACATCTGTATAGCACCTTTAATGAAATAAAAGGATTTGTTTAAGACACTTTGCAGGAGTGCTGTTGACAGACTTTGGCCCCAAGGCACAGAAGGCGATATTAGGACACGTAACTGTTGGCTAAAAAAGGTGGGTTTTAAGCAGGGACTTCAAGGTGGAGAGAAAAGGCGGAGGGACGAAACGGTTCGAGGAGCCAGTTTCAGAGCTTGGGGCCGAGTTGACTTTAGGCGTGGCCGCCAAGGGTGGGTTGTAAACGTGGTGGGAGATCGGCACGTGGCCAACGATGGAGGAAGATGCCGACGGTTGTGAGGCTCAGGGGGGAGGGGGGGGGGGGGGGTTTAGAGATCGGGAGGGCTAAGGACCTGGAGGAATTTGAACACAAGGGTACCGTTGTAATATTGAGACGATGGTGGATTGGGAACCAACCTAGCTGGCAAGCACAGAGGCGATGCGTGACCAGAACGGAGTGCGAGTTGGGATAGAGGCGGCAGAATTTTGGATGAGCGCAAGTTTACGGAGGGCGGAAGGCCATTGAGGTTGAACTAGTTCAGTCTGGAGGTAAGTAAATAAAGCATGAAGGCAGGGCTCAATAGCAGGTGGAACTGGATGTAAATAGTTTTTATGGTGGGAAGGATTTAGGAAGCTGCTGCTAAACCAGCAGAATGGTGAAGTGGTGATCAGCCTGGTTCAGTCTCGGTTAGTGGCCAGGAAGGGCCACTTGTGTCTTTCATAACATACTTCAGTGTATAATAGAGACAACACTTGTATATTGAATTATAGTGCATCGTATGGAATATTTCTTTATAATAGAGTGTAAGGTATATAATATTTGTTTGTAATCGGGTGTACGGTATATAATATTTGTTTATAATTGTGTATACACTATATATTTGTTTCGAATAGGATGTATGGTGTAGATATTTTTAAATAATAGGGTGTGTGGTATATAATATCTGTTTACAATAGAGTGTACGGTATATAATCTTTGTAATAGGATGTATGTTATATATTTATTTATAATAGTGTATGGTATATCGTATTTGTTTACAATAGGGTGTAAGGGATATAATATTTGTTTATAATTGGGTGTACGATATACAATATTTGTTTATAATAGGGTGTATGGTATGTAGGAATGGTATGGTAGGGGCTGCTTTAGCACAGTGGGCTAAACAGCTGGCTTGTAATACAGAACAAGGCCAGCAGCGCGGATTCAATTCCCGTACCAACCTCCCCGAACAGGCGCCAGAATGTGGCGACTAGGGGCTTTTCATAGTAACTTCATTCATGCCTACTTGTGACAATAGCTATTGTTTTGTAATTGGGTGTACGGTATATAATATATGTTTATAATAGTGTACGATGTAATATATTTGTTTATAATTGAGTATATGGTATATAATATTTGTTTACAATTGGGTGTATGGTATATAATATTTGTTTGTAATAGTGTACATTATATATTATTTGTTTACAATAGGGTGTAAGGTATATAATATTTGTTTGTAATAGGGTGTATGGTATATAATATTTGTTTATAATTGAGTGTATGGTATATATTTTTTGTTTCTAATAGGATGTATGGTATATGATATTTGTTTATAATTGGGTGTACTGTATATATTTATTTATAATAGGGTGTAAAGTATTTAATATTTGTTTGTAATTGGGTGTACAGTATATAATATTTGTTTATAATAGGGTGTACGGTATATAGTATTTGTGATTGGGTGTATGGTATATAATATTTGTTTGTAATTGGGTGTATGATATATACTATTTGTTTGTAATTGGGCGTATGGTATATAATTGTTTTATGATAAGGTGTAATATATTTGTTTACATTAGGGTGTAATAATTGTTTATAATAGGATGTACGGTCTATAATATTTGCTTATAATAGGATGTGCGGCATATAATATGTGTTTATAATAGAGTGTACGTTATATAGTATTTGTAATAGGGTGTAAGGTATATAATATTTGTTTACAATTGGGTGTATGGTATATATTTGTTTATAATAGTATACGGTATAGAATTGTTTATAATAGGATGTGCAGTATATAATTGTTGTAATAGGGTGTACAGAATATAATATTTGTTTATAATTGAATATATTGATATAATGTTTGTTTACAATAGGGTGTACAGTATATAATATTTGTTTATAATAGGGTGTACGGCATATAATATTTTAAAATAAAGTGTATGGTATATAATATTTGTCAACCATAGGGTGTATAGTGTATAATATTTGTGTATAATTGGGTGTATGGTATATAATATGTGTTTACAATAGGGTGTTTGGTATGTAATATTTTTTTATAATAGGGTGTATGGTATATAATATTTGTTTATAATAGTGTATGGTATATAATATTTGTTTATAATAGTGTATGGTATATAACATTTCTTTGTGTTAGTGCCCAGTATATAATCTCTGTTTCTAATTGGGTGTATTGGCTATTTTATATATTGGGGCATTTAGGTCCTAATCTGTAGCACGCAAAGTGGATGAAATGACCCATTTGAACAGAATATCATCCACAAACTGCTTAATTATTTAAAGCAATTGACTCATTGCAGTGAGAATTAGTTCAATGACTAATTGTGAGCGGGTGAGGAATCAGATAGAGAGATATTTAGCAGTGATCCGGGTGTTTATGTCGAGGTCTACATGTTAGACATTGCAAATCAATCCCCTGTCTCTAAATATACGTGTACATCAATCTTTGCTGCTGTATGAATCTTATATCTGTAACTCACTCCTGCTGAATCATATATCAGTCTGCCTTTTGAGGTGTTCATGAATCATGATTCGTACTCGAATCTTTTCAGTGAAAGGGATTGCTAATATCGATAAAATATATTCCTGCTTGGACAGAACATCTTGAGCATGTAGCAAAGAAATAGTGGATGATGAAGTGCAATAATGCAGACCAGTTCACAGAGCTTGACGTGACATTGCAACGAATAGTGACACACTGCAGCTGATGAGAAAGAAGGCCGCCTGAGAAATATAGAACGTGCAAGATCCAGCACGGAGCAGACACCTTCAATGTAAAAGGAGAGGGAGTGACTGCCCCTCAGTACAATCCCAACATGTACTAAGTGTGACATGAGTGAATTGCATTTATACCCGGAAGCCACCAGGCCCTGCAGCAGTTTGGGAAACTTACATATCTATGCAACAGAGTCACATGGAAGTAGCTGATTTGAAGTACGGAGCTTAACATGTCTGTTTAAAACAGTGGTGTAGAGCGCGTTCGCCTCCGTCTCTCCCTCTAAGGCTCTCCTAAGCTCCCCCCTCTTTGATCAAACTTTTGGTCACCCGTGCCAATATCTCCGTGTCTGCCTTAGTGTCCAATTTTATTCAGTGACGCCACTGAGAAGCGACTTGTAGTGCTCTGTAAATGCAAGGGATTGTTGCTACTGATTTTATTTGGCACTTAGACACTAATGGTACAAAATGGGAAGGCAATTTACACTCTGAATGTTGGTTATATTCTTACATTTTTATGGCAATGGGCAGGAAAGTGTCATGGTGTAGAGTAGGCAGCTCATTCAATCTCATTTAATCTGCCCCCAAGATTAATATATACACAACTATGGTTAAAAATATATTCAAAAATTGGTAAATATTTGTGGCAGTAATGCATTGGCAGCATTTCGTTACATGGTCTCTTTAGGTGTTTAAAAAAAAATGTGTCTGGTTGCTTGCCTGCTTCTGGGTGCCAGTTATGTATTTTTAGGCATTGTGTATCTCTGGGGTTTGAATGTTCATCATGGATAGTGTGTGTGTGCCTGTGGTGTTTCTGGCATTGAACATTTCTGAGTTTATGATCTGTATTGCAGAGTGGACATTGTGTATACCTCTGCTTGTTCCTTCTGCGCTGCTGAAGGTTTATTGTGAGTTGTGCTTTTCTGTGGGATGTGTGTTTCCAGGGGTTGTGTGTTTTCAGGGGTTGTGTGCTGACAGGTATTGAGTGTTTCGGCGATTGTGTGTTTCCGTGGTTGTGTTTTGGTGCTTGCGTTTGGTGCTTTTCCCAGGGATTGTATGTTTCCTTGTGGTCTGTGTTTCAAGCGATTGTGCATTTCAGCAATTGTGTGTTTCAGCTGTTGTTTGTTTCCACGGTTGTGTGTTTCGGCGAATGTGTGTTTCGGCGATTGTGTGTTATGGTGGTTATGTTTTTTGGAGCTTGTGTTTTCCCAGGGATTGTGTGTTTTCTTATGGTATGTATTTCCAGGGATTGTGTGTTTCGGTGGTTGCATGTTTTGATGGTTGTGCATTTGGTGGTTGTGTGTGTTCCGGGTGTTGTGTGTTTCCCAATGGTTGTGTGTTTCCAGGAGTTGTGTGTTTCTGGGGGGGTTTGTGCTTTCCAGGGACTGTGTGTTTTCCAGGGGCTGTGTGTTTTCCAGGGGCTATGTGTTTCCTTGTGGTCTGTGTGTTTCCTTGTGGTCTGTGTGTTTCCTTGTGGTCTGTGTGTTTCCTTGTGGTCTGTGTTTCCAGGGGTTGTGTGTTTCTCAGGGATTGTTTGGCTATTTTGGTGGTTGTGTGTTTCAGCGGTTTTGTGTTTCTATGGTTGTGAGTTTTGGTGATTGTGTGTTTCCGCAGTTGTGTATTTCAGCAGTTATGTGTTTCGGCCATTGTGTGTTTCAGGGATTGTGCGTTTTGGCGATTTTGTGCTTTGATGGTTGTGTGTTTTGAGGGATTGTGTGTTTTGCTGGTTGTGTGTTTCAGTTGTGTTTTTTGAAGTTTGCATGTGTGTTTCCGGTGGTTGTGTGTTTCCTAGGAGTTGCGTGTTTCCAGGAGCTGTTATGTTTTCAGTGCTTGTGTGTTTCCCAGGGACTCTGTGTTTCCAGGGATTGTGGCTTCGGTGGTTGTGTATTTTGGTTGTTGAATGTTTGGTGGTTTTCTTTCTGGGGGTTGTGTGTTTCTGGGGGATTGTTTGTCTCCCAGGAGTTGTGTGTTTCCAGGACTTGTGTGGTTCCCAGGGGTTGTATGTTTCCCAGAGTCTGCGAGTTCCCCAGGGTTTGTGTGTGTCTGGGGGATTGTGTGTTTCTGCAGGTGTTTTGTATTTCCCTGGGGTTGTGTTTTTCCCAAGGAATGTGTGTTTCCCAGGTGTTGTGTGTTTCCAGGGGTTGTGTGTTTCCAGGGGTTGTGTGTTTCCAAGGGTTGTGTGTTTCCAAGGGTTGTGTGTTTCCAAGGGTTGTGTGTTTCCAAGGGGTTTTGTGCTTCTAGTGGTTGTATGTTTTGAGGGTTGTGTGTTCCCATGGGTTGTATGTTTTCAGGGGTTATGTGTTTTCTTGTAGCCTGTGTTTCCTGGGATTGTGTGTTTCCAGGGATTGCTTGTTTATTTTGTTGGTTGTGTGTTTCAGCATTTGTGTGCTTTGGCGATTGTGTTTTTCAGTGATTGTGTGTACCAGTGGTTATGTGGTTCAGCGATTCTGTGTTTCCGTGGTTGTGTGTTTCTGTGGTTGTGTGTTTCCGTGGTTTTGTGTTTCCGTGGTTGTGTGTTTCTGTGGTTGTGTGTTTCTGTGGTTGTGTGTTTCCGTGGTTGTGTGTTTCCGTGGTTGTGTGTTTCCGTGGTTGTGTGTTTCCGTGGTTGTGTGCTTCCGTGGTTGGTTGTGTGCTTCCGTGGTTGTGTGCTTCCGTGGTTGTGTGCTTCCGTGGTTGTGTGCTTCCATGGTTGGTTGTGTGCTTCCGTGGTTGTGTGCTTCCGTGGTTGTGTGCTTCCACGATTGTGTGCTTCCATGATTGTGTGCTTCCACGATTGTGTGTTTTAATGCTTGTGTGTTTCCCAGGGATTGTGTGTTTCCAGGGGTTGTGTATTTCCTCAGGTTGTGTACTTCCTTGTGCTCTGTGTTTCCTGTTGTTTGTGTGTTTCAACGGTTGTGTGTTTGTTTCAACGGTTGTGTGTTTGTTTCAACAGTTGTGTGTTTGTTTCAACGGTTGTATGTTTGTTTCAACGGTTGTGTGTTTGTTTCAACGGTTGTGTGTTTCAACGGTTGTGTGTTTCGGTGATTCTGAGTTTCAGCAAATGTGTGTTTAGCCGATTGTGTGTTTAGCCGATTGTGTGTTTAGCCGATTGTGTGTTTTAATGGTTGTGTTTCGGTGCTTGTGTGTTTCCCAGGGATTGCGTGTTTCCTTGTGTTCTTTGTTTCTAGGTATTGATAGTTTTGCTGGTTGTGTGTTTTGCTAGTTGTGTTTTTCTGGTTGTGATTTTAATAGTTGTGTATTTCAGTGGTTGTGTGTTTCCAGGGGTTATGTCTGTCCCACGGTTGTCTGTTTTTCAGGGTCTGTGTGTTTCCCAGCGGTTGTGTATTTCCAGGGGTTGTGTGTCTCTGGAGGTTGTGTGTTTCCAAGGGGTTGAGTCCATTCTCAGGGGTTATGTGCTTTCCAGCAGTTGTGTGTTTCCTTATAGTCTGTTTTTACAGGAATTGTATGTTTCCAGTTGTGTGTGTGCTCTGCGGTTGTGTGTTCCGCGGTTGTGTGTTCCGTGGTTCTGTGTTTGTTTCAGCGATTGTGTGTATCTCAGTTGTGTGTTTCAGCGATTGAGTTTCGGCAATTGTGTATTTTGGTGGTTGTGTTTCAGTGCATGTTGTTTCCCAGGGATCATGTGTTCCTTGTGGTCTGTTTTCCCAGGCGTTGTGTGTTTGGTGGTTGTGTGTTTCAGTGGATTGTGTTTAAATAAATAAAAATAAAACAAATAAACTTCCAAAGTATGTGGGTTTCACAGGAGTTCTGGGTTTCCAGGGATTGTGTGTTTCTCAGAGGTTGTCTGTTTCTCAGAGGTTGTGTGTTTACAGAGATTGTGTGTTTCCCAGGGGAAATGTGTTTTGGTGGGCTATGTGTCCCCAGGCATTGTGTGTTTCCCAGAGATAGTGTGTTTCCAATGGGTTGTGTGTTTTCAGGGGTTTTGTATTGCCGGGGGTTACGTGTTTTGGGAGATGTGTGTTTGCAGGGTTATGTGTTTCTGGGGGTCGTGTGTTCCCAGGGGTCATGTGTTTCCAGGTGCTCCTTGTGGTCTGTGTTTCCAGGGATTGTGTGTTTCCCCGGGATTGTTTGAATATTTTGGTGGTTGCTTATTTCATCAATTCTGGGTTTCTGTGTTTCGGCGGTTGTGTGTTTCGGCGGTTGTGTGTTTCGGCGGTTGTGTGTTTCGGCGGTTGTGTGTTTCGGTGATTGTGTGCTTTGATGGTTGTGTATTTCATTGGTTGTGCATCTCAGTCATTGTGGATTTCAGCAATTTTGTGTTTCAATGGTGGTGTGCTTTGGTTATTGTGTGTTTCCGCGATTGTGTGTTTTGGTGCTTGTGTTATAGTGCTTGTGTGTTTCCCGGGGATTGCGTGTTTCATTGTGGGCTGTGTTTCCAGGGATTTTGCATTTTGCTGGTTGTGCGTTTTGCTGGTTGTGCGTTTTGGTGATGTGTGTTTTGACAATTATGTGTTTAGCCAATTGTGTTTTTAATAATTGTGTTTTGGAGCCTGTGTGTTTCCCAGGGATTGTGTGTTTCCTTGTGCTCTTTGTTTCCAGATGGTTGTGTCTTTTGATGGCTGTGTGTTTCTGTGGTTGTATGTTTGGTGGTTGTGTTTTTCCGGGGACTGTGCGATTCCCGGGGGTTGTGTGTTTTCCAGGGTTTGTGTGTTTTGATGAGTTTGTTTGCTGGCTGTGTGTTTCCAGAGTTTATCTGTTTCCTAGGGTTATGTGTGTCGCAGGGGTTGTGTGTTTCCCAGGGGTAATATGTTTCCAGGGGTTGTGTGTCTCTGGAGGTTGTGTGTTTCCCAGGGTCTGTGTGCTTTCCAGTGGTCATGTGTTTCCATGTGGTCTGTGTTTCCGGGATCGTATGTTTCTGGATATTTGTGTGTTCCGTGATTGTGTGTTTCAGCGTATGTGTGCTTCAGCGTTTGTGTCTTTCGGCAGCTGTGTGATTTGGTAATTATGTGTTTTGGTGGTTGTGTTTCAGTGCTTGTGTGTTTCCATGGGTTGTGTGCTTCTGGGATTGTGTGTTTTGGTGGTTGTGTGTTTCCAGGGGTTGTCTTTTTCCCAAGGGTTGTGTGTTTCGGTGGTTTTATTTTGGTGGTTGTTTGTTCCGGGGGTTCTGTGTTTTCCAGGGGTTGTGTTTTCCAGGGGATGTGCGTGTCGCAGGGGGGTTGTGTGTTTCCGGCGGTTGTGTGTTTTCCAGGAGTAGTGTGTTTTGGGGTGTTGTGTTTCCCAGGGATTGTGTGTTTCCGGAGGTTGCGTTTACCACAGGGGTTGTGTGTTTCCCCAGGGTTGTGTGTTTCCCCAGGGTTGTGTGTTTCCCCAGGGTTGTGTGTTTCCAGGGGTTGTGTGTTTCCAGGGGTTGTGTGTTTCCAGGGGTTGTGTGTTTCCAGGGGTTGTGTGTTGCCAGGGGTTGTGTGTTGCCAGGGGTTGTGTGTTTAGAACAGTACAGCACAGAACAGGCCCTTTGGCCCTCGATGTTGTGCCGAGCAATGATCACCCTACTTAAACCCACGTAACCCGTATACCCGTAACCCAACAATCCCCCCATTAACCTTACACTACGGGCAATTTAGCATGGCCAATCCACCTAACCCGCACATCTTTGGACTGTGGGAGGAAACCGGAGCACCCGGAGGAAACCCACGCACACACGGGGAGGACGTGCAGACTCCACACAGACAGTGACCCAGCCGGGAATCGAACCTGGGACCCTGGAGCTGTGAAGCATTGATGCTAACCACCATGCTACCGTGTTGCCAGGGGTTGTGTCTTTCCCGGGGTTGTGTCTTTCCCAGGGGTTGTGTCTTTTCCAGGGGTTGTGTCTTTCCCAGGGGTTGTGTCTTTCCCAGGGGTTGTGTCTTTCCCAGGGGTTGTGTCTTTCCCAGGGGTTGTGTCTTTCCCAGGGGTTGTGTCTTTCCCAGGGGTTGTGTCTTTTGGCAGCTGTGTGTTTTGGTAATTATGTGTTTTGGTGGTTGTGTTTCAGTGCTTGGGTGTTTCCATGGGTTGTGTGCTTCTGGGATTGTGTGTTTTGTTGGTTGTGTGTTTCGGTAATTGTGTGACTTGATGGTTCTATGTTTGGTGGTTGTGTGTTTCCAGGGGTTGTCGTTTTCCCAAGGGTTGTGTGTTTCACAGGGGTTGTGTGTTTCACAGGGGTTGTGTCTTTCCCGGGGTTGTGTCTTTCCCAGGGGTTGTGTCTTTCCCAGGGGTTGTGTCTTTCCCAGGGGTTGTGTCTTTCCCAGGGGTTGTGTCTTTCCCAGGGGTTGTGTCTTTCCCAGGGATTGTGTCTTTCCCAGGGGTTGTGTCTTTCCCAGGGGTTGTGTCTTTCCCAGGGGTTGTGTCTTTCCCAGGGGTTGTGTCTTTCCCAGGGGTTGTGTCTTTCCCAGGGGTTGTGTCTTTCGGCAGCTGTGTGTTTTGGTAATTATGTGTTTTAGTGGTTGTGTTTCAGTGCTTGCATGTTTCCATGGGTTGTGTGCTTCTGGGTTTGTGTGTTTTGTTGGTTGTGTGTTTCGGTAATTGTGTGACTTGATGGTTCTATGTTTGGTGGTTGTTTGTTCCGGCGGTTGTGTGTTTTCCAGGGGTTGTATGTTTACAGGAATTTTGTGTTTTCCAGGGATTGTGCGATTCCAGGGGTTGTGTGTGTTCCTTGTGCTTTGTGTTTCCAGGGATTGTGTTTTTCTGTTTTTTTGTGTGTTTTGGTGATTGTGTGTTTCAGCTATTGTGTGGTCCAGCAGTTGTGTGTTTCTGTGACTCTGCATTTCAGCATCTAGGTGTTTTCCACAGGGGTTGTGCATTCCAAGGGTTGTGTGTTTCCCAGGGCTTGTGTGTTTCCCAGGGCTTGTGTGTTTCCCAGGGCTTGTGTGTTTCCCAGGCTTGTGTGTTTCACAGGTGTGTAATTCTGGGGGTTGTATGTTTCCCAGCGGTTCTGTGTTTCACCGATGTGTGTTTCTGGGGGTTGTGTATTTCCGAGGTTGTAAGAGAAGCTGTGCGGGTGAGTGTCAGGTCAGTGATCAGCTACCTCCCTCCATCCTCTCATCCACCTTCATTTCACAGCTTTTTGAAAACTCCCCAAGCCCAGTTGGCCTATAACGTCTTGACTCGCCTCGTCTTTTTCCAATTTGCCAGTTCATCAAGGCCTCACAACAAAGGATGAAAAGCAAAGGTGGCACAGTGGTTAGCACTGCTGCCTCACAGCGCCAGGGACCCGGGTTCAAGTCCGGCCGCGGGTGACCGTCTGCGTGGAGTCTGCACATTCCCCCCGTGTCTGCGTGGGTTTCCTTCGTGTGCTCCCGTTTCCACCCACAGTCCAAAGATGTGCCGGTTGGGTGGATTGGCCGTGCTAAATTGCCCCTTTAGTGTCCAAAGGTTAGGTGGGGGTTACAGGGTTTGCAGAGATAGGGCGGGGGAGTGGTACTCGTGTCGTAGGGTGTGTGCAGACTCGATGGGCCGAATGGCCTCCTTCTGCACTGCAGGTATTCTATGAATTCTAAGTGGTGTAACTGGACCCCTGCTGTTCCTCAATGCCATGGCGGGTAAGTGCTGAGTCCCACAGGAAAAGAGGCTCCTGGTTCAGCGCCTCCCTGGCAGTATGACCAGAGGCCTTGTCAGAACTTGTTGGGGAGAGGCGGAAAGAAGTCAACCAGGAGCGATCACAAGAATGTGTTGGCGGACAAGTAGATGTTAGTCGAGAACAGTGTGATGCCTAATGTGGTTGAATACCCCCCCCCCCCCAACACACGCACACACTGTGTGCGGGGGCAGCGCAGTGTGGATAAATCAGGACAATGAACCTTGTTTAAATATATCTTGCAGCATTAACTCAATCTGTGCAGCTGTGTGTGAATGGCATTACACTCCAGGACCTCGTGATTAATGTGCACTTGCCCCATCCCTATGGAGAGATAGGAGGGAGCTGTGTGTTGCTGACACAATTAAAGTGCGATGCTCCCCACCAGGACCTCGGCTAAAGACTAAGACTTCCCCTCAGGACTCCTTTTAGAAATCAAACCAGCCGCAGAGTATTATAATTAACATTACCACCTCCTTTTGCGTTTCTCTTTTCTTCTTTGCCTATTTCTGTCAGAATCTTTAAGAGTGTTTTTTTTTCTTGCTTTGTTTGAAGGCAGGATCCCATTGGCAAGTGGCTGGGAGGGGGACATGCTCGGCCTGACAGCCGAAGCAGCGTCGGTAAAGACGTGATCCACTGACACGGCTGGCTCCTGGCTTGGCACGGTCACCAATCCTCCAGGGTTAGCCTGGAGTCACCAGGAAACTGCTGTGTCTGCAACCCTGGAGGAATAGGAGGGGGCCGTTCAAACGATGACGTTTTCTTTTTGTCATTTTCTTCGAATATTTCTGTTTTACAAGATAGGCAAACATCGAAAATTGGACAAATAATAATCTTTATTGCCACAAGTGGGCTTCCATGCTGCAATGGAGTTACTGTGAAAATCCCCTAAAATCGCCACACTCCGGCCCCTGTTCGGCTGCACAGAGGGAGAATTCAGAATGTCCAATTCGCCTAACAAGCACGTCTTTCGGGACTCGTGGGAGGACACCGGAGCACCCGGAGGAAACCCACGCAGACGCAGGGAGAACGTGCAGACTCCGCACAGACAGTGACCCAAGCCGGAAATCGAACCCGGGACCCTAGCGCTATGAAGTAACAGTGCTAACCACTATGCTACCGTGCTGTCTGGCCTGACAGCCAAGCGGCCCCAAACGGTTACTGAGGCGTTTTGCTTTCTGATTGGCGTAGGAAAGCCATGTGTCATTGGGGGCGGATGTGTTGGGCCGAACAATGGCTGGAGCCGGGGGGGGGGGGGGGGGGGGGGGGGGGGGGGGGGGGGGGGGGGGGGGGGTGGAGGCGTGAGCCATATGAGCAACCCTTCAGCAATACATTTCAGCACAGTCGGCGACTCCATGGTTCGGTTGTTGGGTTTAATAACTCCTCCAGGTTGACCTTCTCTGACCTTGGAATCACCTGCGGATTCGGATGAAAGAATATTGAGTTACGGGTCACGGACCGGGTTCTCTCTCTCGAATATTCTTTTTGTTGTCGCGCCCAATTCGGGGCACTTTAAATTCATTTTTAACTGCGCATGGCTTGAAGGGGCCTTGCCTGCCCGAGAGCCTGTGGGCTGCCGTGCGGCCCTGTTGCTTCCAGGGATTGAGAATTATTGGTAGTTCATGTCTTAAACTGTTTGCCAAAGGGACGACAGTGTTGCCAAGTCTGATGAGGCGTCTTCCTGGACGTTTCATCGTGGGACCTCTTACTTCCCACTACCTCCGACCATCAAACAGCATTTCCCACCCCCTCTCCAATATTCTAACTGACAAAAATTTTCAGAGAAAATTTTTTAAAAAAGCACTTTTTAAATTACCCTATGATTTTTTTCTGAAATCTCCTGCTGATGTACAGGGGTTTAAGTGACAATCCTGTGGAGACTCCAGGACAATCCTGGAGAGATGTCAACCCTGAGCTGAGTGGATCACCTGGCCCTTGGAGCCTGTTCCCCTATTCACCAAGATCGCCACAAAACCTTAAGACCATAAGCTGTAGGAACATAATTAGGCCATTCAGCCCATTGAGTCTGCTCCGCCATTCGATCACGGCTGATATGTTTCTCATCCCCATTCTCCTGCCTTCTCCCCCGTAACCCCTAAACCCCTTATTAATCAAGAACACCAGATTTGTGCTCGAGATGCTGTTACCTGCAGGGCTACAGTGGAAGGTGGAATTAGACAGAATAGTTCTTTCTTAGTACATAAGAGCATAAGAGCAGGAGTTGCCAAGTTAGCCCCTCGAGCCTGCTCCACCGTTCAATACGATCATGGCTGATCTCTTCCTGGCCCCAACACCATCGTCCTCCATAACCCTTCAATCCATTACCAATTAAAAATCTGTCTGACTCCTCAAATTTACTTACTGTCCCAGCATCCACCACACTCTGGGGTAGCGAATTCCACAGATTCACAACCCTTTGGGAGAAGTAATTCCTCCTCATCTCTGTTTTAACTTTGCTACCTCTAATCCTGAGACTGCGACCTCTTTTTCTAGAATGCCCCACAGGAGGAAGCATCCGCTCCATGTTTACTTTATCCATACCTTTTATCGTCTCGTATACCTCAATTAGCTCTCCCCTCATTCTTCTAAACTCTAGAGAGTATAGGCTTGAACTGTTCAATCTCTCCTCATGCGACAAACCCCTCATCACGGCTGATTTTAGATTTCCGACTCTCTGCTATCTTATGCTTAACTCCCTCTCAGATAAGCCTGCCGATTCCCTCTCTTGGTGTCGTCCGCAGAGCCCACTGAAGCACGCGTCACTGCCTCCTTATGGACAGTAACCGTAACTGCCCCAAGCTGCTCTCTTGGTGAACCCAGCACCTCTGCTCCTAACTTCCAATGTTCCAATCTCCATCATGTCCCAACTCGACACTCCTGCGACTGACCCCCCCCTCCGCCCCCCTCCGTATCTCCCTCCTTTCACTTGTGAACAAGGCCGTTGCCAGGCATGAGACTAATGATTGCATTGACGCGCTGATCTTAACGGAAATCCGATTGATGAGTGAGAACACCTTTTCCCTTGATGAAGCCCGCCAACTTGTCTATACCTCCTGCCATTTGCCCCATCAAGGTTGCCATGGTATCAGCAAATCACACTTTGTTTTGACGCCAACTTCCTTGGCACATATAGAAACATAGAAAATAGGAGCAGGAGGAGGCCATTCGGCCCTTCAAGCCCGCTCCGCCATTCATTGTGATCATGGCTGACCATCCAACTCAGTAACCTGTTCTTGCTTTCCCCTATATCCTTCGAACTCCTCTGCCCCACGAGCTATTACTAACATCTTCTCCAAAACATACAATGTTTTGGCCTCAAATGCTTCCTGTGGTAACGGATTCCACAGGCTCACCTGAATTTCTCCTCACCTCGATCTTAAATGGTCTACCCCGTATCCTCACACTGTGACCCCTGGATCTAGACTCACCCACCATAGAGAACATCCTTCCTGCATCTAACCTGTCTAGTCCTTTAGAAGTTTACAGTTTTTTATGAGACCGCCCCCCATTCTACAAACCTCCAGTGAATATAAACCTAATAGACTCATTCTCTCCTTCTATGTCAATCTCGCCATCCCAGGAATCCATCTGGTAAACCTACGCTGCACTCCCTCTACAACAAGAACACCCTTCCTCAGATAAGGAGACCAAAACTTTTTTTTTTTTTAAATTTAGAGTACCCAATTAATTTTTTCCAATTAAGGGGCAATTTAGAATGGCCAATCCACCTACTCTGCACATCTTTGGGTTGTGGGGGCGAAACCCACGCAGACACGGGGAGAATGTGCAAACTCCACACAGACAGTGACCCAGAGCCGGGATCGAACCTGGGACCTCGGCGCCGTGAGGCAACAGGGCTAACCCACTGCGCCACCGTGCTGCCCCTGGAGACCAAAACTGCACACAATACTCCAGATGTGGCCTCTCGAATCCTCTCGCTATGAAGGCCAACATACCATTTGCCTTCTTTACTGCCTGCTGTATCTGCGTGCTTACCTTCAGCGACTGGTGTACGAGGACACCCAGGTCTCTTTGCACTTTCCCCTCTCTCAATCTGTAGCTATTCAGATAATAATCTGCCGTCTTGTTTTTGCTACCAGAGTGGATAACCTCACATTTATCTATATTACATTGCATCATCTGTCATTCATTTGCCCACTCACTCAACTTGTCCAAATCACACTGAAGCATCTCTGCATCCTCCTCACAGCTCACCCTCCCACCCAGCTTTTGTCATGTGCAAATTTGGAGATATTACAATTAGTTCCCTCATCTAAATCATTAATATATATTGTGAATAACTGGGGTCCTCGCACTGATCCTGCAGTACCCCACTAGTCATGCCTGCCATTTGGGAAATGGCCAATTTCTATGCCTCTTCTTTGGATCTCATACCATTTCTAATTTCCCTTGTGAGCCATGGTTTGGCCACCTTTACCATTATATTTTTGTGCCAGACAAGAATCAACAATTGTTGCAGTTCACCCATGTGCTCTTTGAATGTTTGCCATTGACTATCCACCATCGTCCCTTTAAGTAACGTTCCCCAATCCATCATAGCCAACTCTCGCTTCACACCATTGTAGCTTCCTTTATTTAGATTCAGGATCCTAGTCTCAGAATCAACTACGTCATTCTCTATCGTGCCGAAGAATTAGAGTCATACAGTACAGAAAAGACCCCTTAAGCCCATTGAGTCTGCACCAAATTCTATCATATTATGGTCACTCATCCCCATCCTCTTACAACTAGATTGTCAATTTTTCCTTTCTATTTACAAAATGCCCATCTTAAGTTGCCCTGTTCTCTAGTTGGCTCCTCAACGTATTGGTCCAGAAAAACATCCCGCGTACACCCCAGGAATTCCTCCTCTACCGTATTGTTACTAATTGATTTGCATAATCTCAATGCAGATTAAAGTCACCCATAATTACAGATGTTCCTTTATCACATGCATCTCTAATTTCCAGGTTAATGCCATTCCCAACATCAACACTGCAGTTTGGGGGTCTATATACAACCCCCACTAATGTTTTTTGCTTCTTGGTGTTCCTCAGCTCTACCCATACGAATTCCACACCGTTGGAGCTAATCCTTCCTTACTATTTCCTCTTTAACCAGCAATGCAATTCCACCATTTTTCCTTTTCGTTTGCTGTCCCTAAATACTGAATACCTCTGGATGTTCAGTTCCCATCCCTGGTCACCCTGCAGCCATGTCTCCATAATCCCGACTATATCAGACCCGTTTACATCTATTTACGTGATTACTTCATCCACTTTAACATAAATGCTCTGCACTTTAAGGCACAAAGACTTTAAGCTTGTCTTTAAAACTTTACTTCTCCCGTCCCCTCTATTTTTCACTAAGGCCCTGTATGATTCTGGCCCTCGATTTCTCTGCCTATCACTTTTCTTGTTCCCCTTTCTCTCTTTTGTTCTTGTCCGCGTTTTCACCTCCTGTGACTCCCTGCATAGGTTCCCAACCCCCTGCCATTTTGGTTTAAACCCTCCCCAACCATTCTAGCAATTTTTTCCCCCATCAGTCCCAGTCCTACCCGGGTGTAACCCGTCCAGTTTGTACTGGTCCCACCTACCCCAGAACTGGTCTCAATGTCCCAGGAATCTAAAACCATCCCCCTCGCACCATCTCTTTAGCCACCTATTCATCTGATATATTCTGGCCAGGATTCTCCGGGCCGGAGAATCGCCGAGGGGCCGCTCCGACGCTGGCCCGCCAATTCTCCACCGGGCGATTCTCGGGCGCCCGCGGGATCGCTGCCGCGCCAGTCGGGGGTCGTTGAAAGCGGCCACCCCGCTGATTCTCAGGGGTTTAGACGCGTCCCGCCGGCTTGGGTTACGTATGGCCCCATCCGGTGGGACCTCAGAGTTCTGGCTGTGGGGGCCATCCTGGTTGGCGGAGGGGGGGATCTGACTCTGGGGGCCGCCTCCACGGTGGCCTGGCCCACAATTGGGGCCGACCGATCGGCGGCCGGGCTAGTTCCATGGGGGGCCTATGTTCCTCCGCGCCGGGCCCCTGAAGGGCTTCGCCATATTGCCAGCGCGGAGACGGGAACCCACGCGCATGCGCAGACTCGCGCCGGCCGTGACGCGACAGCTTCCAACCGCTGGAGCAGCGGTCACCACGGCGGGGCCGTACCAGCCCCCTAGGAAGGGGCGCATACCCGGGCCTGGCAGACCGTTGATGCCGGGAGTGGCTTGCTCCGCTTTTGACGCCGGCAACAGAACTTGGTCGCGGGATTGGAGAATCCCGGCCCCTATTTCTACTCTGACTGCCACGTGGCACTGGTCGTAATTCTGAGATCATTAGCTTTGCGGTCCTACTTTTCAACTTTCTCCCTAACTCTCTCTATTAAAGGGGCTGGCTTAGCACAGTGGGCTAAACAGCTGGCTTGTAATGCAGAACAAGGTTAGCGGCGTGGGTTCAATTCCCGTACCGACCTCCCCGAACATAGAACATAGAACACTACAGCGCAGTACGGGCCCTTCGGCCCTCGATGTTGCGCCGACCTGTGAAACCATCTGAAGCCTATCTGACCTATACTATTCCATTTTCATCCATATGTCTATCCAGTGACCACTTAAATGCCCTTAAAGTTGGCGAGTCTACTACTATTGCAGGCAGGGTGTTCCACACCCCTACTACTCTCTGAGTAAAGAAACTGCCTCTGACATCTGTCCTATATCTACCACCCCTCAATTTAAAGCTATGTCCCCTCGTGTTGGTCATCACCATCCGAGGAAAAAGACTCTCACTGCCCACCCTATCTAACCCTCTGACTATCTTATATGTCTCTATTGGATGGATTGAATTGAAAAGTGGAGCATGGATGAGTGCAGCTCCAACAACACTCAAGAAGCTCAACACCATCCAGGAAAAATCAACCCCGCTTGATTGCTTCCCCTTCCACAAACATTCACTCCCTCCCCCACCGATACACAGTAGCAGCCGTGTGTACCATCTACACGATACACTGCATCAACTCACCAAGGCTCCTCAGGCAGCACCTTCCAAACCCACGACCACTACCATCTAGAAGGACAAGAGCAGCAGATACCTGGGAACCCCACCATCTGGAGGTTCCCCTCCAAGTCACTCACCGCCCCGATTTGGAAATATATCGGCCATTCCTTCAAATCCAATAATGAATTAATAACAAACCTGTCTACCCAGAGGGTGGCGAGAATATGGAAGCCACTATGACACGGAGTGGTTGCGGTTACTAGAACAGGTGATTAGAGGAAAAACGAGATAAATGTTAAACCTCAATGGCGAGTCGGTAATAAGGAGGGAAACGTTAACTGGTGGGATTTTTTGAAAGTCCGCGTCGTGTTTCCAGGCGGCAGAGGTGGCTTGCCATTGGCTGCTGGCAGGATCTGCCAGTACTGCCGATGTCTACGGGATTTTGTGTGGCTTGCCCATCCTACCATCAGGGAACCCACAGTGGTGGTGGGGGAGGGAGGCTGGAATGGCTGGAAGGTCACGTCTGTGAGAAGGGCCAGAAGATTCCCCCGGCAGGAACGGCCGGCAGATTCCGCCCGTGGGAAGGGCTGGAAGATCTCGTCCGTGGGAAAGGCTGGAAGATCTCGTCCGTGGGAAGGGCTGGAAGATCTCGTCCGTGGGAAGGGCTAGAAGATCACACCCATAGGAAGGGCTGGAAGATCTCGTCCGTGGGAAGGGCTAGAAGATCACACCCATAGGAAGGGCTGGAAGATCTCGTCCGTGGGAAGGGCTAGAAGATCACACCCATAGGAAGGGCTGGAAGATCTCGTCCGTGGGAAGGGCTAGAAGATCACACCCATAGGAAGGGCTGGAAGATCTCGCCCGTGGGAAGGGCTGGAAGATCACACCCATAGGAAGGGCTGGAAGATCACACCCATAGGAAGGGCTGGAAGATCACACCCATAGGAAGGGCTGGATGATCTCGCCCGTGGGAAGTGCTGGAAGATCACACCCATAGGAAGGGCTGGAAGATCTCACCCGTGGGAAGGGCTGGAAATCCCACCCCAAGTCATGGCTTCTCCAGATAGAGTTTCATTTCACCCTGCATAAATTCTCCGTTGTCTTCCCTCCTTCGCCTTACACTATATTAGGATGAAACAATTAGACTAAATGAAACAAATTAAGAGACAAATCAAGAGAGGATCGATCCCCTGAAGGTAAAGGTTTCCCCTTTATATAGACCCAGTGAAGCCCATTAATCTACAAATACTGACTTCAACACTTCGTTTCTTTTTTAATAAACATTTTATTGAGGTATTTTTTTGGCATTGTAACAGCAGCAATATAAGCAATGTACATGAGACTATAAACATAGTGCAAATACCACCTCCCTCCCTAACAGGTCCCACCATTAGTTAACGCCCTAATCTACGCTAACATAACGCCCCCCCCCCCCCCCCCCCCCCACCCCGCTGACGATTAATTTTCCGTGAAGAAGTCGACGAACGGTTGCCACCTCCGGGTGAACCCTAACAGTGACCCTCTCAAGGCAAACTTGATTTTCTCCAAACAGAGAAAGCTAGCCATGTCCGATAGCCAGGTCTCCGACTTCGGGGGCTTTGACTCCCTCCAAGCTAATAGTATCCGTCTCCGGGCGACCGGGGAAGAAAAGGCCAGAATATCTGCCTCTTTCTCCTCCTGGATTCCCGGGTCTTCCGACACCCCGTAAATCGCCCCCTCTGGACTCAATCCCACCCTTGTTTTTAATATCTTGGACATGACATCTGCAAACCCCTGCTAGAATCCCCTAAGCTTCGGATATGTCCAAAACATGTGGACATGGTTCGCTGGTCCTCCCGCACATGTCTTCCACCCCAAAGAATCTGCTCATCCGGGCCACTGTCATGTGAGCTCAGTGCTCGACCTTAAATTGAATCAGGCTGACCCTGGCACATGTTGCGGTCGCCTTGAACCTACTCAACGCGTCGGCCCAGAGGCCCTCCTCTATCTCTCCTCCCAGCTCCTCCTCCCACTTGCGCTTCAGCTCCTCGATCCACGTCTCCTCTGATCCCATAAGTTCCGTGTGAATGTCAGAAACGCTCCACTCTCCTAGCCGTCCTCTGGAAACTACCCTGTCCTGAATCCCCCTTAGCGGCAGGAGTGGGAAGATTGATACCTGTCAACGCAGAAAGTCCCGTACCTGCAGATATCAAAATTTGTTCCCCCCTCACCAACGCAAACTTCTCCTCCGGCGCCCTCATACTGACTTCGACACTTCTTGACCGTGAGCTGTTTCCTGTCCAGAGAATAAACACACGAGGAGGAAGAGAAATAGAGCATATGTTGATGGACTTAGATGAAGAAACCTTGGGGGAGTGGGGAGGGAGGGGGGGCGGTGGCTAGACTTGTTATGGAGCATTAACACTGGGCTGGACCTGTTAGGCTGATAGCTCGTGTCTGCACTCTAAGTGTTGTGAAATGGCTTTCTAATTAAGCCGTCATTCATCAGCACTTGGACAGACTGGGGAGTGGCCCATTCAAGTGGCGCTACTTAAAGGAACAGGCCACGTTAGCGGATGAATGTCAAAAATGTGCTCTCGGCTCCAAGCTCCCATTAGCAACAACACTGGAGAACCGTTTATCAGCCGGATAATGGATCAAACATTCCTGAGGAGACAGCTGCACGATCATTGCATTTCCCTCATTGCCGGTTTGTGTTTTCTGCCAGGTTGGCATCTTGTCTGATTAAACTTCCAGCTGTGCCATTTTTATTGCTTTTAAAAGTACTACAAAGGGAGACGAGTTTCTCTTCTCTCTCTCTTTCCCTCACTCGCTCTCTCTCTCTCACTCCCTCTCTCTCCCTCACTCTCTCTTCCCTCACTCTCTCCTCCCTCACTCTCTCTCATCCTCACTTTCTCTCTCCCTCACTCTCTCTTTCCCTCACTCTCTCTCTCCCTCACTCTCTCTCTCCCTCACTCTCCCTCACTCTCTCTCACTCTCTCTCCCTCACTCTCTCTCACTCCCTCTCCCTTGCTCTCTCTTCCCTCTCTCTCCCTCACTCTCTCTCTCCCTCACTCTCTCTCCCCTCACTCTCTCCTCTCCCTCACTCTCTCGCCCTCACTCTCTCCCTCACTCTCTCTCCCTCTCTCTTCCCTCTCTCTCCCTCACTCTCTCTCTCCCTCACTCTCTCGCCCTCACTCTCTCTCTCTCTCTCTCTCCCTCACTCTCTCTCTCTCTCCCTCACTCTCTCCGCCCTCACTCTCTCTCTCCCTCACTCTCTCTCTCCCTCACTCTCTCTCTCCCTCACTCTCTCTCCCTCACTCTCTCTCCCTCACTCTCTCTCCCTCACTCTCTCTCCCTCACTCTCTCTCCCTCACTCTCTCGCCCTCACTCTCTCTCTCCCCCACTCTCTCTCCCTCACTCTCTCCCTCACTCTCTCTCCCTCACTCTCTCGCCCTCACTCTCTCTCCCTCACTCTCTCCCTCACTCTCTCTCTCCCTCACTTTCTCTTCCCTCACTCTCTCTCACCCTCTCCCTCGCTCTCTCTTCCCTCTCTCTCCCTCACTCTTCCCTCACTCTCTCTCTCTCTCCCTCACTCCTCTCTCCCTCACTCTATCTCCCTCACTTTCTCTTCCCTCACTCTCTCTCCCTCCCTCTCCCTCGCTCTCCCTCTCTCTCCCTCACTCTCTCTCTCTCTCCCTCACTCTCTCACCCTCACTCTCTCTCCCTCACTCTCCCTCCCTCACTCTCTCTCCCTCACTCTCTCTCCCTCATTCTCTCTCCCTCACTCTCTCTCCCTTACTCTCTCTCCCTCACTCTCTCTCCCTCTCTCCCCTCACGTGCTCTCTCTCCCTCACCTCTCTCTCTGCCTCACTTTCTCTCTCTCTCCCCCTCACTTTCTCTCTCCCTCACCTCTGTCTCTCTCCCTCACTCTCTCTCGCCCTCTCTCTCTCTCTCTCCTTCACTCTCTCTCCCTCACTCTCTCTCCCTCACTCTCTCTCCCTCACTCTCTCTCCCTCACTCTCTCTCTCTCTCTCCCTCCCTCTCTCTCCCTCACTCTCTCTCCCTCTCACTCTCTCTCTTCCTGACACTCTCTCTCCCTCTATCTCCCTCACCTTTCTCTCTCCCTCTCTCTCTCCCTCACTTTCTCTCTCTCTCTCCCCCTCACTTTCTCACTCTCCCTAACTCTCTCTCCCTCACTCTCGCTCCCTCACTCTCTCACCCTCACTCTCTCACTCCCTCACTCTCTCTCTCCCTCACACTCTCTTCCTCTACCTCCCTCACCTTTCTCTCTCCCTCTCTCTCTCTCTCTCTTATTTCTCTCCCTTCCTCTCTCCAAACTGTCTCGTCTTTTGTTTCTTTCCCCCCTGGACCAAGTATGTGCCTCAGTTGGGAGCCAATACCTGTCCCTCAATCAACGCAGCAAAAAGACAGATGGACTGATGATTATCACATTTCTATCTGTGAAAGTTTTCTCTGCAAATATTGGCTGCCGCCTTCACATATTACAACAGTGACTGCTCCTGATGGGGTGTGAAACATTTTGGGATGTCTGGTGGATATGGAAACCACTCCAGTAATGGAAGTCTCTCTTCCCTCTGGACTTACTGCCTCTGACCCAGTGACCAACGGGACACGGTCCCACAGATTCTGGTAGCTCTCTAAAATCTCGTTCAAGTGGCCACTTGTCACGGGAGGCGAGGGCGGCCTGTTCAGCTGGTGCACGGCGGTGGTCGTGCTGGGTTTGCTGCCCTAGTCCTCATGATCTGACTTCAAGGTTGCCATCTCTGATTGGAAGGTTGCCAGACATTGTGGTGATTGTAGATCTGTGTAGATGCAATACAACTGAGCAAGCACTAGAGGGAGCACAGGAGAGCTATAAATACAGAGGGACAGGAAGTGAGGGCACACTTCACAGAAGGGAGAACTGGTAGAAAGACACAGGGAGCAAGACACAGGCAGGCAGGCAGCATTTGAGGTAGCTGTAAGTTAAGCTCTGAAGACAGAACAAATTCACAATAAAGCATCTACTCCACCTTTGAGACTACGAGCTTTATTAAGAAGATTCACCCCCAACCCGGTCCCGGGAGTTTATCTGCAGGTGACATCCGCTGTAATGGTTAAAAGCCTAGGTTAGTGTGTCCATGTCTCTATTGCAGTAAGGGTTTAAAAAAATCCTGGTTTAAAAGTATCGCTACAGAAGGGATAATTAAAGCATCGTAAAAGTAAGATCATCATTAATTCCAACCATGTATAGTGTTTCCCTAATGGAATTTTCTTTATAGAAAGAAGGTTCTCTGGGGTTTAGATAATTACTGGTTTGTGGTTGGCCTTAGAAAGATGCTGATAACCCAGCTAGTGTAATAGAGATGATGTAGTTAGTCGGAAGAGGCAGGGGCTGAAGCAGTCAGGTGTTGAGGTTCAGTTTAGATTTAGATGTGAACATAACTGGAGCTTTCTGCCAAATGCTGGGAATTTAAACAGTAGTTTGACACAGGCAAGAATCTGCTGGCTGGTTCCTGAAGGATCTCTTTCTCAAAACAGTTTATCCAAAACATCTCTATAGAGCAAGTGTCCCTGTGTTTGCCGAGTGCATTTAAAAGTGGATTGTGACCTGAGATGGGTTTTGCTTGATTGGAGATAAAAATGTTGCAGTTGGGAGTTAAAGTGTTTCATTTATTATTGAGCAGTGT
This sequence comes from Scyliorhinus canicula, assembly GCF_902713615.1. Lineage (NCBI taxonomy): Eukaryota > Metazoa > Chordata > Chondrichthyes > Carcharhiniformes > Scyliorhinidae > Scyliorhinus > Scyliorhinus canicula. Next base: position 16,126,862 of record NC_052168.1, read on the forward strand.
TTAACTGGTAATTGCAAGTTATTTCTTGTATGATGTTAAACTTAGTTTAATACTGGGCTGCTCTCGACACTGGATGCAGGAATCACGATTGGGCGGAGAATCGTGTGAAATGGAAAAAAATCCCTTTTGCGCCCGGTACCAATTCTGATGGAATGCTCTGGTCCCTCGCTAGCGGCGAATCGAGGTTTGTGCCCTGCACCGGTGGACCCATGCAACACTTGAAAAGCAGTGAAAAAGTCTCAAAATATGTTGAGCTTGATGGGGTGTGTGTGGGGGGGGGGGGGGGGGGGGGGGGGCTGCCCGGGCAGGGGCAAATAACAGTGAACAACTTAGTGCCACGTCCATGGTCTCGGAGTGTCCCCCTCGGGGTGGCCAGGCTGGGACCGATGCAATGCTGCAGCCTGTGATTTAAACGCATCCTCCTGATGTACAGGCCCCCTGGCTGCTCACACTGCCGACTGCTCAATGTGTCCTTCAAATGCACAGCGAGCCTCTGGTCATCTGGGAGCCCATCCAGACCCCCTCTGGATACCCTTATACCCCAGCTGTTCCACCAAGGGGGTAGGCATGGCCTAGCTCAATCAAGCCTCTTCCCCCCCAGGTTCGGCATTCCTCAGAAGCACTGCCCCACTGCAGAGGAAGCAGAGAATCAGCAGAGCTCACCCCAACTAGAGGACATCTGCACTGTGGCCTTTGGAACTCTCCCCGGTTCTCTGTCCCTCTCAGGGCAGAGGCCTCACCCGTGCCCCCCCCCCCCCCCCCCCCCCCCTCCTCCTGGTGTGGCTGGCAGCACTGACTGCCTCTGCCGCATCCTCCCAGCCACTGTTCAGGAGAGTGGGTCTGCGGCCCACGCTGGGGAAGTGGGTGGCCCTCTCTCTCCCTACTGGCATGGAGCTGTGGGTCCACCCCAGACTCCTGAACTCGGGGTGGGGGGGGTGGGGGAGGAGGGGGGGGAGGACTACCGTGAGCCATCTCCGTGGCTGCAGAGTGAGTGTGTGGTAAGTGAAGGGCTTAAAATCAGCTCCAGCTGCAAGGCCCTTTGGTGCTAATTCCGGCCTCGGCGGTTACAATGCCTGCTGGGCCGGGAATTGCTCTCAATTCACGCCGGCTGAGTTGTTGGCCTCGTTGCAACACCTGGGTAGATCGTGCAGTGCGTACTAGCTTACGGGAAGCCTGCGGGAAGCTCCAACCGGCATCTACTGGCCGCATCGTGCTCCGGAACAGCTGTTAGATCGCGCTCGTAGTCTTCATTGCCTGACTGGATGAGTCTGTTTTGATTTTATTTTATTTATTGTACCGAAGTACAGTGAAAAGTATTTTCCTGCGGCCAAGGGAACGTACACAGTATGTACATAATAGACAAAAAGAGAATAATCGGCAGAGTACATTGACAAATGGTACATCGACAAACAGTGATTGGTTACAGTGCGGAACAAGGGGCCAAACAAAGCAAATACATCAGCAAGAGCAGCATAGGGCGTCGTGAATAGTGTTCTCACAGGGAACAGATCAGTCCAAGGGGGAGTCGTTGAAGAGTCTCGTAGCTGTGGGGAAGAAGCTGTCCCTATGTCTGGATGTGCAGCTCTTCAGACTTCTGTACCTTCTGCCTGATGGAAGGGTCTGGAAGAAGGCAATGCCTGGGTGGGAGGGGTCTCTGATAATGCTGTCTGCCTTCCTGAGGCAGCAGGAGGTGTAGACAGAATCAATGGGAGGGTGGAGAGCTTGTGAGATGCGCTGGGCTGAGTTCACCACACTCTGCAGTTTCTTGCGATCTTGGGCCGAGCAGTTGCCATACCGAGCTGCGATGCAGCCGGATAGGATGCTCTCTATGGAACATCTGTGGATGTTTGTGAGAGTCGATGCAGACATGCCGAATTTCTTTAGCTTCCGTAGAAAGTAGATACATTGTTGGGCTTTCTTGACTGTCGCATCAACGTGAGTGGACCAGGACAGTTGGTGATGGTGACCCCCAGGAACTTAAAGCTATTGACTGTCATTATATGCAAACACAGACATAATGATATACAGGCAGGCACAGACAAGCAGCTAATGGACACAGAGAACAGGACATGACTGCTGGTGCAGACCTGCACAAGGCTGCATAGTATCCAGGCTTTCCGTAGTTGAAACATTGCCTGCCTCTTGCAGGGCAGTGTCCCTTTAAGTGGGTGTTGCCGCAGTTCGGGCACGTCATGACGTCGGCGTCGTGACGCGGTATACGTCGTCGCACATGCGCAGTGCGGTCGGCAGACGTCTGTTATCCCGTTTGCATCGCGCATGCGTGGGGCTCCAGGAAAAGCACGCGAGATGGCCGCTGTCTTCAATGCTGAGGCGCTGCATCCGGGAGATGGCCTGCACACTCTCTGCCTTGTGGGAGACAGGTTTCTCATTTTCAGCCGATTTGTATCGGAAATGCCGATCTTTTGCGTGCACGTGCACCGTACATGTTTCAATTGCGACTGGCAGGGTCGTATGCTTGATTTTTACGAGCTGCTCTCTCGGAAGATCAGAGTGAACTCCAAACACGATTTGGTCTCGGATCATGGAGTCAGCAATATATTGGCCGTTCCTTCACTGTCGCTGGGTCAAAATCCTGGAATTCCCTCTGTAACAGCACAGGGGCTGTACCTGCACCTCAGGGATTACAGCAGTTCAAGAAGGCGGTTCACCATCACCTAGTCCAGGGACAATATTACTCTGCCACCGATTCGCCACCACGTAACGTTCATTGTGAATCAGAATTAATCCTGGGATCTACCTGATCTGGGAGTTAGTGCCTTCAATTTAGTGAGCCCGTTACGTCGGGGACACTGGGCTAGTGTCACAAATGACACGGTCAAGTTCCATTAAGATAGAAGGGCCAGAAAGTGTTTTTTAAAAAATGACATTTTATTTGACCAGATCTGTTGGGAACATTACCAGAGAAGACAGTTCAGGAATCCAAACATTTGTGGTAAGATCCGAAAGCTTTTGTTTTTCGATAGGCCCACTGATGATTTTTATAAATAGTCCTATTTGTCATCAGATTAAGCAAATACTTACATCCCATTTTAGCGTGATTACATTTGAGATCCAATTTTCAAACCCTTGCCCGAGCCACATTTCCGCCTCAGACATTTATATATTGGAGATATTCATTCAGCCTGTGAGATTTTTAGATTTAAGATGTAAATCAACCGGTTATATTTCTCGAATTGAGATGTTCAGTCTGTAATATTTTTAAGTTTGACACGTTCATTTTAATATTGCTTGATTCGAGGCATGTATCAACCCATATTAGCCCGAGCTTTGTGAGATTTAACAGTCTGCTTTATTACACAACAGAGCGATGGGTCAGTCTGAAAATATTTAAATGGGGGGGGGTTCTTACCACACTTTGGCGTAGTTTCAAATTCAGACTGAAAACGGAAGCGTGACTCTTCAGTTGTAAAGACCAGGGACGTCGACGGGATCCTCCCCTTTGCCGGCAGCGCATTCATGGCTGCGGATTTCCTGACGGCGGGGGGTGTCCAACAATGGGAAACCTCATTGGCCGGCTGCCGGCCTGGGCGTGCCGTACCGGGAAAACGGAATGTGGCGGGACGGAGAATCCCGCCCCAGTTTTCTTTCCGAATGTCGAGCCTCTCTGAAGAATAAAGAGTGGGCGTGGTTTAGGCCGTCACTCTGGTGGGGCCTCATGGAACCAGCAACCTAATTCATCGAGATGGGGGGGGGGCGCCACCTTTCAAGGATGGCCCTGATCAGCACTGCGGCCTAACCGCCTCCAACCCGAGTCACGGACGTATCGGGGGCTCTCTGCTTCCCCCCCACCTCGACATTCTTAACCGGCATTCCCTCCCCTACCTCAATATTTCTCACCGGCATTCCACATGCCCTCAATGTCCGCTCCCCCGTATCACACATTAATCACCCCCCCCCCCCCCCCCCCCTTCCCGGGGGGCTATACTTTCCTCTGCACCCTGGAGGAATCCTCTCGACTGCTTCTCGTTTGGCCAAACCCGTCATAGACCTTGCCAACATGACATGATGTCGACAAGGTGTGAATATTTAGTGTGTGGGGGGGGGGGGGAATCATGTGGCGGGGGCTCACTAATAAAACTTGAAATCATACGTACCTACTAACGTGAGGTTCGCCCCCTTTGTGGGCGTGAACCTCATGATGTCACCGGCGCGGGAAAATCGGGAACCGTGACCTCTCCGGCGAGAATTTTGTTTCCCAATTTTCCCAGAATTTTCCACCCGCGCCGTCGATCCCATGCACAGCTAGTGCGGGTTCAAAATCTCCCCACCATGTGAGACATTGGTCACTTTCAGGGGCTGGTGTATGTTTCTGCTTCTTCAGTCAGTCACGTTCAGGTTGCCATCCACATGTGCGGCCTGACAGAATTGAGCTGCAGAAATAACGACGGGATAGGCTTCCGTGTCCATTATGAGGGCCTGGAATGTTCATAGAAGTACTGGCTTCAAAAGAACAGTATAGAGGGGTTGGTATTATTAATCCGATGGATAATAATCCTGCCTTGTGTGACTGTCTGTGTGGAGCTTGCACGTTCTCCCCGTGTCTGCGTGGGTTTCCTCCGGGTGCTCCGGTTTCCTCCCACAGTCCAAAGATGTGCAGCTTAGGGTGACTGGCCGTGCTAAATTGCTCCTTAGTGTCCAAAGATGTGCAGGTTAGGTTAAGAGGTTATTGAGTTAGGACAGAGTAAGTGAGATGGGGCACTCTTTCAGAAGGTCGGTGCAGACACGATGGGCCGAATGGTCTCCTGCACTGTAAAGATTCTATGATTCTATGATTCTATAACCTGAGCTTCTATTTTGGCTCCGATGTCTCTCTGCATCCTGAGCCTGTGATTACTCTGAATTTTGGGCCTTCAGTTATTCATTCTGCGCCTGAGGTTACTCCCGATATCCCATGACTGGACTTGTAGTCAACTAATCAGATGACATTCTGTGTGAAGTAGAAAGAGAGACTGTGACCAAGATCAATGGATCCCAGACTTCAGTGGAAATGAAGTGTCTACCCCAATAACAACTGGAGAGATTGATCTTTTTCAGACACGTGCCACCAAGTTCAGACCTGGAAAGGAAATAGTAACATCCGTCTTGTGGAAGGATGTGGTGCCACAATGGTCAGCACTGCTGGCTCACATTGCCAGGGACCCAGGTTCAATTCCGGCCTTGGGTCATTGAGTGGAGTTTACACGCTCTCCCCGTGTCTGCATGGGTTTCCTCTTTGTGCTCCGATTTCCTCCCACAGTCCAAAGATGTGCAGGATAGGTGGGGTTACGGGGATAGGGCTTGGGGGAGTAGGCCTAGGTAGGGGGCTCTTTCAGTGGGTCGGTGCAGACTCAATGGGCCGAATGGCCTCTTTCTGCACTGCAGGGATTCGATGGTTTCTGCCAAACCCTGGTTGCACACATCAATGGGCCCAATCTTACCTCGAGGCAAAATTCATTAATGTCCCTTAGAAAAGGATATTTGACCAGAATCCTCCGGCCTTTGGCTGGCGATGGGATTCTCCGGCCCCGCTGGCAACCCGCCCGTGGGTTTCCCGGCGGCGTGGTGGGGGTGGGGGGGGCTTCAGTGGGAATTCCCATTGACCGCGTCGGGAGCAGCGAATCCCGCCCCTGCCGTCCTTACCCAGCCTGGCCTACATGTGACTCCAGACCCACCACAATGTGGTTGACTTTTCGCCGCCCCTTTGAAATGGTCGCGTCCCAGGACACGGGCGATTCGGAATAGGCTACAAAATGCTGACCCTGCGGTGCCATAAAGGAATGAAAGAAAAGACTGAATTGAAATGCTAGAATGGGGTCAAGGGGCTGAAAGGCCTCGATATTGATTTCTTTATTTTATTTTCTTCCTCACGAGGCCCCGGGCCAGTGAAAAGGGGCCAACAAGGTGGGAAAGTGAGAAAGTCGTGTCCTTCGGGTTAGGTGGATTGGCCATGCTAAATTGCCCGTAGTGTCCTAATAAAGTAAGGTTAAGGGGGGGGGGGGTTTATTGGGTTACGGGTATAGGGTGGATACGTGGGTTTGAGTAGGGTGATCATGGCTCGGCACAACATCGAGGGCCGAAGGGCCTGTTCTGTGCTGTACTGTTCTATGTTCTATGTTCTGTTCCTTGGGAGTTCTGGGACGTTCTGAAGTAGATAAAGTCAAAGGCTATGCGGGGGGGGGGGGGGGGGGGGGGGGGGGGTAGAGCAGGTGTGTGTGTGTGTGGTTAGGAGGGGAACGTGAACTCGAAACACAAACAAGTCAGCCTTGATCTCATCGAATAGCGGAGCAGGCTCGAGGGGCCGAATGGCCTACTTCTGCTCCTCGTTCGTAAGTTGGTAGCTTCCTACGTACCTTCCGAGTGAATTCCAAGGAGGTGCCAATTTGTCCGAGAAAGACAGCTTAAAAAAAATTTAAATTTAGAGTATCCAATTCCAATTAAGGGGCAATTTAGCGTGGCCAATCCACCTACCCTGCACATCTTTGGGTTGTGGGGGCGAAACCCACTCAAACACGGGGAGAATGTGCAAACTCCACACGGACAGTGACCCAGAGCCGGGATCGAATCTGGGACCTCGGCGCATTGAGGCAGCAGGGCTAACCCACTGCACCACCGTGCTGACCTCGAGAAAGACAGTTAATTCTTTTTGGAAAGATCTTACTCGTTTGGGGCAGCAGGGTAGCATGCTGGTTAGCATAAATGCTTCACAGCTCCAGGGTCCCAGGTTCGATTCCCGGCTGGGTCACTGTCTGTGTGGAGTCTGCACGTCCTCCCCCTGTGTGCGTGGGTTTCCTCCGGGTGCTCCGGTTTCCTCCCACAGTCCAAAGATGTGCGGGTTAGGTGGATTGGCCATGCTAATTTGCCCGTAGTGTCCTTAAAAGTAAGGTTAAGGGGGGGGGGGGGTTGTTGGGTTACGGGTATAGGGTGGATACGTGGGTTTGAGTAGGGTGATCATGGCTCGGCACAACATTGAGGGCCGAAGGGCCTGTTCTGTGCTCTATGTGTCGGCTGTACGGTTGAAAGTGGAGTTGGGGTGAGGTGTCTGGTAACCCATTTCAAACCCGCCTCTGGTTGTAATCGGAACTCTGAATCCTATATATGAGAAAATGAAGAGCAGCCACGTACAGTCCCCTCTGACTGCCTGCCTGCTGAATCTTAGCAATGCGACAATAACCCACGGTCTGAATTTAAACAGATTCCGGGGGAACCTGGCAATAGAAAGAATGCGATCGGAGAGGAATTATCCCGGCTCAATCAGAGCTGAATATATTTCAGCAGCTCTCCCTCCCTCCCTCCCTCTCTCTTTCGCTAGCCTCCACTCTCTCCGGGATGCACAAATATCTTTTCGCAAGTTGTGAAGCGCACATTAAAATGCTGTGCAAATCAGAGAGGGATTCCTGCAATGTTGCTAGAACGTATTTGGGGTTTGCTGCGGGCTGGCACGAAGCTAAAAGTGGAGGATTTTCACACACTGGGGTTGGGTGGGGTGGGGGGGGGGGGGGGGGGGAGGGAGAGGAGTCAGGTGGAAAGGTAAGCCAGTGCTGTCTTTATGTAAAAACTAACCCAGAGGTGAAATGGACTTCGCAGGATAAGGAGTGCAGACGGAAAACTTCATTCCATTGAAAATGAGGGAGGAATTTCTTTTTATCCATTCAAGGGAAGTGGGCATCAGTGGCTAGGGTGGTATTGATTGCCCATCCATAGAGGTGGCGGGAGCCACCTTGAGCTGCTGTAGGTGCACCCAGAGCGCTGTTAGGGAGGGAGTTCCAGGATTTTGACCCTGCAACAGTGAAGGAACGGCGATGTATTTCCAAATCAGGATGGTGAGTGACTTATCAGAGAGACATAGAAAATAGAAGCAGGAGGAGGCCATTCGGCCCTTCGAGCCTGCTCCGCCATTCATTATGATCATGGCTGATCGTCAAGTTCAATACCCTGATTTCCCCCCCATCCCTTCATCCCTTTAACCACAAGAGCTCTATCTAATTTCTTCTTAAACTTACCCAAGGTTTTGGCCTCAGTTACTTTCTGCGGTAGCGAATGCCACAGATTCACCACTCTCTCTGGGTGAAGACATTTCTCCTCACCTCAGTCCTAAAAGGTTTACCCCTTATCCTCAAACTATGACCCCTAATTCTGGACACCCCCACCACTGGGAACATTCTTTCTGAATCTAATCCTGTTAGACGTGGATGGGAACTTCCATGCGGTGGTATTCCCAAGTTTCTGTTGCCCCATTGTCCCAGTCAGTAGCGGCCGTGGGTTTGGAAGGTTCCGAGTGAGATCTCTCTCTCTGATAGATTCCATTCGATGGGCAGAATTACATTCCTTGTCGTTATTAAGGTTGCGTGTGTGGTAAAAACACTTGAAATACAAAATGGATGAGGACAAAGTTTCCTCGGGGAGCAATGAGTTGAACAGGTTGGAAATGCTCCTCCTTTGTGTTAAATGTCTTGGATCAAGTTGTTTTATTTTGGGACTAAACAAGAAGATTTAGTCGTTACAATTCTGGATTCAGACCTGGGCTCAGGCTCGGGGATTGCAAATCGGCGGACTGTGGGTGTCCAGAGTGTTTGTGAAGTTGCGGCAAACTCAATGGTGGAAAGCAAGAGATCACCATCGCAGGGTATGGCCTGGAGGAGCCAACGTGTCCCCCTTCTGTCCATCAATGTTTGTAACCTGCCGCCTGCTCCCTCCACCATTTGAGCAACCTGGGTCCATAGGTGCAGGAGATGGGAAAATGACAAGAAGGAACACGCTGAGGTTGGAATTTTCGGCACTGCCCCACTCCCCCCCCGCATCGTGTTTACCGGCGGCAGAGGCGGTTTGCCATTAGTCGTCAGCAGGATCTTCCAGTTCCACCGATGCCTACGGCATTTTGTGTGGCTCTCCAGTCCCGCCGGTGCGTGGTCAAATTCGGCGGGACCGGAAGATGCCACGGACGGGACTGGAAGATGCCACCGACGGGACCTGAAGATGCCACTGATGGTCCGGAAGATCCTGCCGGCAATGAGGGCTGGAGAATCCCACCCCTCGGTGCGTTGTATTAGCTACACGCTGCATCCGGCTGGGTTACTGTGATGATATGATCTGCATACTCGTCTGCCATTGGGCCAGAACGTCGGCTTACCATTGGCCCTGGTCGGTCATGTGCCTCTCGACCGATTGGCCGAGAGGCTGAGTTAACCACGCCTCTATTAACGAGGTATAAATGCTCAAACGCCTGACGATCGTCCCTTTCCACTGTAGACGATCGCAGAGCTGTGTTCTAGTTAATTAAAGCCAGACTTTGGTAAATCACTCGCCTCGCGTGCAATCGATGGTACATCAGTTACAACTGTCTGGAGTGAGTTCAGTGATGACGGCTGTGAACCTTTTTCCCATCACCATAGATTCCCCCCATTTTTTTTTGAAAGCTGCCCCTTCACCACGGGCAACCGGTTGGATCTCACCAGGCTGCAAACCCCAATCGGCGCGGTTAGGTTGTTAGTCAGTGGCTGATGCTAGCCGCCCCCGTGACGGTGTGAATGTTGGTGACATCAGCGTCAGCTGGTAGCGCACTCGCGGTAACTCTGACACTCGAGGGCAGCGCAGACGGAGTGCTGCATTGTTCGAGGTGTGGTCTTTCAGAACGAGGTAAAAGATCCCTTGGAATTATTTCAAGAAGGACAAAGGAGCTTTCCCTGGAACCTTGACCAATATTGCAGAGGATATCGTGTCAGGCAGCACGGTGGCACGGTGGTTAGCACTGCTGCCTCGCAGCACCAGGGACTCGGGTTCGATTCCGGTCTCGGGTGACTGTCCGTGCTGAGTCTGCACGTTCTCCCCGTGTGTGCGTGGGTTTCCTCCGGGTGCTCCGGTTTCCTCCTACAAGTCCAAAGATGTGCAGGTTAGGTGGATTGGCCACGCTAAAATTGCCCCTTCATGTCCAAAGGTTAGTTGGGGTTACGGGGTTAGGCAGGGGGAGTGGACCTCGGAAGGGTGCTCTTTCAGAGGTTCGGTGCAGCCTTGATGGGTCGAATGGTCTCTCCTTCTGTACTGTAGGGATTCTATGATTCTATATGGGGGAAAGCAGGATTAGCCTATTGAGTTGGATGATCAGCCACAACCATGATGTATGGTGGAGCAGGCCTGAAGGGCTGAATGGCCTCCTGTTCCTACTTTTATACTTCTATCACTAAAACAGATTAATTACACCGTGTGTCATTGTACTGTGAGCTAATTGGCTGCCGTTTTGCCTGTGAGTAAACTTCAAAAGTGTCCATTGCCAGCAAAGCCCATCGCGACATCCGGAGAACATTGAAAGGGGCAAATAAATCCTGCCTTCATATTGTGGAAGGCAGGCCAGGATGGCGTCAGCAATCAGTGGCTCCGGCTTTAAGGAGAGGCTGGAAAGATTTGGGCTTTTCCGCGGAGCAGAGATGCTCAAGAGCTGATCGGACAGAGGGCTTTCAAGCCGATGGGAGGTTTTGCCAGGAAAGCTATTCCCACTGGAGAGAGGGTCAATAACCAGAGGTCAAACGTCTAGAGGGTTGCCGGATCGGGAATGTTCAACCTGAGAACAGGAGGGGAGCTGATGAGGAACTTCCAGGGTTATGGGGAAAAGGCCCATTGTGGGAAGCTTGCCTGTTCTTTCAAAAAGCTAGCAGAGGCAGGATGGACTGAATGGCCTCCTCCCATATCACCAGTTTCTGTGATTTTGGCGATTAAATAGACTGCATGGCCTCGAACATTTCCATTTCCAAATCTTCTTCCCTCATCTTTTGACTGCTGATTTGGGGCCCATTATGCCCGACAGTTCCGTCATGTGTGTGCATCTGTGTGTGAACGTGTGGATGCATGGGTGTGCATGCGTGCCCCTCTGTGCACACGTGTGTGTGTGTGTGTGTGCCCCCATGTGTGCCCTTGTGTATGTTTGCCCATGTGCCCAATGTGTGTTTGCTCATGTGTGTGTTTGTGCATGTGTGTGCCCGCATGTGCTCCCCTGTGTATGTTTGCCCATGTGCACATGTGTGTTTGCTCATGTGTGTGTTTGTGCATGAGTGTGTGCCCGCATGTGCTCCCTTGTGTATGTTTGCCCATGTGCACATGTGTGTTTGCTCATGTGTGTGTTTGTGCATGAGTGTGTGCCCGCATGTGCTCCCCTGTGTATGTTTGCCCGTGTGCCCATGCGTGTTTGCCTATGTGCATGTTTGTGCATGTGTGTGTGCACATATGTGTGTACATGTGTGTGCCTTTGTGTGTATGCATGTGTGTGTGTGTGTGCGTGCGTGTACATGTGCATGTGTGCGCACAGACGTGTGTGCCTAGACAGTGAGTACAGGCTGGGTATACTTCATGCTATAGCTGATGCTATAGTCATGGTCCATTCGCATGGATGCATCTCCAGCCAGGATCGGCCAATAGTGACCACCAGCTCCAGTGGCTCTCTCAGAGAGAAACTGAGGACATCTCTCCTCACAGCTGAATCTCTCAGGCAGATCATGCCGCCCAGCACAGTCTGTCTAGTTATTCACCTCGGTATAACATTATATTCTTAAAATAAGCCCAGGTTACTATGGAAACCTGCCTGCCTGCATCGTGAAATATGAAAATGTGGTGCAGTTTTACAGAAATTAGATGCCGATTTGGAAACTGGTCAGTTGAATCTAGGCTAGTACCTTGCGATTCCACTGTCCGGCTGTCTGTGGCATTGATTGGTTTGGCCACAGTTGGGCCATCTGACCAGCCGTGGCTGTGGGCGGGTTCCTCCCCGCGTCAACTGGTGGGGATACGTCAGTTCGTGTTCGAAGGAGCTGAATGACAAGGTGACGGCCAAAGGCCATGGTTATTCGTCCTGGCAACCACGACACTGCCAGGGGTGGAGTGCCGACTCTGGAGAGTGAGGACGTGTCAGACCCAGGCTGCACTCGCCGTGGGCCACTGCCCGGCATTGCCCTCCACGCCACTGGCTTCAAGCGGTATGTAATCCCGGGTGACGCCTACTGAGGGAGAGAGGGTTCAGCACAGCTGATGTTAAAAAAAAAATAATGGGCTGGATTCTCCGATTTTCAGGCTATGTTCTGACGCTGGCGTGGGAATGGTGGCGTTTGCCGACTGAACATTCGGCGCAAAACGGCCACCGGTCCTCTGTTTGGTTGGGGGGTGGGGGGGGGGGGCGAGCAGACAGGTAGCGTAGAGCACCCGGCTACTGATATGGCTGGAGAAGTGCCGGGTCTGCGGCCGCGCGTGCGCACGGCAGCGACTGCGCCGTGCAACATGGCGCCGGCCGTGCGTGGACCCGACCTGACAAATAGTGCCCCCCCCTCCCCCCTTGGCCGGCTCGCACCCCGGACCACAACCCAACTGTGCCCCCAGCCGCTGTCAAAGTCCCCCCTGCCCGCGGATCGGCTCACCCCCCCCGCCGTCGGGAACTCGGCTGGTCGGGGGCGGAACATCGGGGGTGGGGGGGGGGGGGGGGGGGAGGGCTTCAGAAGCTGGGGGCAGCAGGACAAAATGGCGCCTCGATCTGCGAGGAGCCTTTCGCTCGCCAGCGGGAAATCCCTCTGAGTGCAGTCTCGGTGCTGCTGACTAACTGGGTCTTTCTCAGCGCTGTTCAGAGGAATTTAATTTCAGTCCGCTGAATCGCTCCCTGCATGTTTTCCAGAAGGAATTCGCCGAAGCTCTTCGGGCTAAAGGGACGAAAGGATCTGGGCGGGAAGGCGGGAACAGGTTACAGAGTTGGACGATCAACCATGATCGTAATGAATGGCGGAGAGGGCTTGACGGGCCGAGTGGCCTCCTCTTGTTTCTATTTTCGATCTTTCCAAAGGCGGCATTTACCGACCGTCCCGCCGAGTGTTTTTCAGCGCGGGACGCGGCCCGCCAGCGGGATCCACCGGTCCCGCAGTTCCCGTTGACTCCACCCCTCACCACCTGGAATCCCGTGGGTCAGCGCGGGACTGGAATTCCCCGCCAGCGTGAACCGCTGGGAAATCCCGGCCGGTGTTTACACCTTCCATGTAAAATGCCTCCGGTTGCTTCACAGGCGTGGATATCGTTCCCCAATTTATCCGCGCAAATTAACCCAACCGCCCAGCGACTGAATTGGTGAAATTACTCATTGTGCAAACTAACACTCAAAGAACAAAGAAAAGTACAGCACAGGAACAGGCCCTTCGGCCCTCCAAGTCTGTGCCGACCATGCTGCCCGTCTAAACTAAAATCTTCTGCACTTCCTGGGTCAGTATCCCTCGATTCCCATCCTATTCATGTATTTGTCAAGATGCCCCTTAACTGTCACCATCGTCCCTGCTTCCACCACCTCCTCCGGCAGCGAGTTCCAGGCACCCACTACCCTCTGTGTAAAAAACTTGCCTTGCACATCTCCTCTAAACCTTGCCCCTCGCACCTTAAACCTATGCCCCCTAGTAATTGACCCCTCTACCCTGGGAAAAAGCCTCTGACTATCCACTCTGTCTATGCCCCTCATAATTTTGTAGACGTCTATCAGGTCGTCCCTCAACCTCCGTTGTTCCAGTGAGAACAAACAGAGTTTAATTCAACCTCTCTTCATAACTAATGCCCTCCATACCAGGCAACATCCTGTTAAATCTCTTCTGCACCCTCTCTAAAGCCTCCACATCCTTCTGGTAGTGTGGCGACCAGAATTGAACACTATACTCCAAGTGTGGCCTAACTAAGGTTCTATGCAGCTGCAACATGACTTGCCAATTCTTATACTCAATGCCCCGGCCAATGAAGGCAAGCATGCCGTATGCCTTCTTGACTACCTTCACCACCTGTGTGGCCCCTTTCAGTGACCTGTGGACCTGTACATCTAGATCTCTCTGACTGTCAATACTCTTGAGAGTTCTACCATTCACTGTATATTCCGTACCTGAATTAGACCTTCCAAAATGCATTACCTAACATTTGTCCAGATTAAACTCCATCTGCCATCTCTCCGCCCAAGTCTCCAAACGATCTAAATCCTGCTGTATCCTCTGACAGTCCTCATCGCTATCTGCAATTCCACCAATTGCACCTTTGTGTCATCTGCAAACTTACTAATCAGACCAGTTACATTTTCCCCCAAATCATTTATATATCCTACAAATAGCAAAGGTCCCAGCACTGATCCCTGCGGAACACCACTAGTCACAGCCCTCCAATCAGAAAAGCACCCTTCCATTGCTACTCTCTGCCTTCTATGACCTAGCCAGTTCTGTATCCATCTTGCCAGCTTACCTCTGATCCCGTGTGACTTCACTTTTTGTACCAGTCTGCCACGAGGGACCTTGTCAAAGGCCTTACTGAAGTCCATATAGACAACATCCACTGCCCTACCTGCATCAATCATCTTTGTGACCTCCTTGAAAAACTCTATCAAGTTAGTGAGACACGACCTCCCCTTCACAAAACCGTGCTGCCTCTCGCTAATACATCCATTTGCTTCCAAATGGGAGTAGATCCTGTCTCGAAGAATTCTCTCCAGTAATTTCCCTACCACTGACGTAAGGCTCACCAGCCTGTAGTTCCCTGGGTTATCCTTGCTACCCTTCTTAAACAAAGGAACAACATTGGCTATTCTCCAGTCCTCCAGGACATCACCTGAAGACAGTGAGGATCCAAAGATTTCTGTGAAGGCCTCAGCAATTTCCTCTCTAGCCTCCTTCAGTATTCTGGGTAGATCCCATCAGGCCCTGGGGACTTATCCACCTTAATATTTTTCAAGGTGCCCAACACCTCGTCTTTTTGGATCTCAATGTGACCCAGGCTATGTACACACCCTTCTCCAGACTCAACATCCACCAATTCCTTCTCTTTAGTGAATACTGATGCAAAGTATTCATTTAGTACCTCGCCCATTTCCTCTGGCTCCACACATAGATCCCCTCCCCTGTCCTTCAGTGGGACAACCCTTTCCCTGGCTACCCTCTTGTTCTATGTACGTGCAAAACGCCTTGGGATTTTCCTTAACCCTATTTGCCAATGACTTTTTGTGACCCCTTTTACCCCTGCTGACTCCTTGCTTAAGTTACTCCATTGAAATGCTGAAAGGACTATATCACTGAGCTCACAGGTACTCCTGAGGAACGTGTAACTGAGGCAAATGTATGCTCAGAATTTACACTACCTGATCTTTAATTATTCATGTTTTTATCCCTCACCAAGTTTGGACTCCTGGGGCTTTCTTGAAGAACTGAGTGATGGAATCCTGTCTAATTAAATGTAAAAGTTCTCCTTTAACGTACGGTGACGCTAATCATGAACTAAAGTGAGAGCGTGCATTTATATAGCTACCTGCTCCAATTGGCGCCCTCCCAAAGTGCCCAACAGCTAATGAGGTTCCAGCATTGTTGGAATGTGGCGGCCAATTAATGATCGGATTTTCCTGTTGTTTCGGCCAGCAATGGCTTTTGCCGTGTGTGTGAGTCACGGTCTGCATACGTTGCACCTGCCAGTTTCGGGCCTGTGTGCGCACTTGTGGTGGATGTCAGTCTCTGTTAGCATCCGGTAACCCAGAGAGGGCGAGTCTGCACCATCCCCCGCAGAGGCATCAGGGCACCATGGAGTGACATTAATCATCAGGGATAGTGAAGTAGAATGTGTAACTCAGGCTAGAGGCAGGCAAGAACAACAGGGAGCAGAATGTTCAACTTCACTGGCCTGTCAGTGCAAGTCACGTTTACACTTTCACTGTTTTTATTAATTAGTGGTACATGTAAAATCCTATTTATTTTTAGTGCCAGTAAATTGACATTTTACACAGGATAGGCAGGATGCACTGGGTGATTATTGCAGTGGGTGATTATTACAGTTGATGATTGCAGTCAGTGATTGCAGACAGTGATTATTGCAGTCAGTGAATGCAGTTGGTGATGATTGTAATCAGTGATTATTGTAGTCGCGGATTGCAGTCGGTGATTGCAGCTAATGATTGCAGTCGGTGATTGCAGTCAGTAATTTTAATCGGTGTTTATTGTAGTCGGTGATTGCAGTCAGTTATTGCAGTCGTGATTTAAGACATGATTGCAGTCGAGATTGAAGTCGGTTATTGCAGTCAGTGATTGTAGTCGGTGGTTATTGCAGTCGGTGATTGTTGCATCAGTGATTATTGCAGTCGGTGATTGTTGCATCAGTGATTATTGCAGTCGGTGATGATTGCAAGTAGTGATGATTGCAGTCGGTGATGATTGCACGTAGTGATGATTGCAGTCGGTGATGATTGCAGTCGGTGATTATTGCAGTCGGTGATTATTGCAGTTGGTGATTATTGCAGTTGGTGATTATTGCAGTCGGTGATTATTGCAGTCGGTGATAATTGCAATCGGTGATTATTGAAGGTGGTGATTATTGCTGGCGGTGGTGATTGTAATTAGTGATTACTGTAGTCGGTGATTGCAGTCGGTGATCGCAGTCGGTGATTGCAGTTAGTAATTTTAATCGGTGATTATTGTAGTCGGTGATTGCAGTCAGTTAATGCAGTCGTGATTTCAGTCATGATTGCAGTCGGGATTGAAGTTGGTTATTGCAGTCGGTGATTGTAGTCGGTGATTGTAGTCGGTGATTGTAGTTTGTGGTTATTGCAGTTGGTGATTATTCCAGTCGGTGATTATTGCAGTCGGTGATTATTGCAGTCGGTGATTATTGCAAGCGGTCATTATTGCAGTCGGTGATTATTGCAGTCGGTGATTATTGCAGTGGGTGAATATTGCAGTGGGTGAATATTGCAGTGGGTAATTATTGCAGTGGGTGATTATTGCAGTTGGTTATTGCAGTCAGTGATTGCAGTCAGTGATTATTGCAGTCAGTGATTATTGCAGTCAGTGATTATTGCAGTCAATGATTATTGTAGTGGGTGATTATTGCAGTCAGTGATGATTGTAGTCAATGATTATTGTAGTGGGTGATTATTGCAGTCAGTGATTATTGCTGTCAGTGCTTATTGCAGTCGGTGATTACTGTAGTGGGTGATTATTGCAGTGGGTGATTATTGCAGTTGGTGATGATTGCAGTCGGTGATTGCAGTTGATGATTGCAGTCAGTGATTGCAGTCAGTGATTATTGCAGTCAGTGATTATTGCAGTCAATGATTATTGTAGTGGGTGATTATTGCAGTCAGTGATTATTGCTGTCAGTGCTTATTGCAGTCGGTGATTACTGCAGTGGGTGGTTATTGCAGTCGCTGATTGCAGTTGGTGATTGCAGTCGGTGATGATTGCTGTTGGTGTTTGCAGCCGGAGATTACATTTCGTGATTGTAGTCAGTGATTGCAGTCGCTGATTGCCATCCATAAGGATTGCAATTGGTGATTATTGCAGTCGGTGATTATTGCAGTCGGTGATGATTGCTGTTGGTGATGATTGCAGTCGGTCATAATTGCTGGCGTTGATAATTGCTGGCGGTGATTATTGCAGTCGGTGATGATTGCAGTCAGTGATTATTGCAGTCGGTGATGATTGCAGTCAGTGATTATTGCAGTCAGTGATTGCAGTCGGTGATTATTGCAGTCAGTGATGATTGCAGTCAATGATTATTGCAGTTCGTGATGATTGCAGTCAGTGATGATTGCAGTCAGTGATGATTGCAGTCAGTGATGATTGCAGTCAGTGATTATTGCAGTCAGTGATTATTGCAGTCAGTGATTATTGCAGTCAGTGATTATTGCAGTCAGTGATTGCAGTCGCTGATTATTGCAGTCAGTGATTGCATTCGCTGATTATTGCAGTCAGTGATTATTGTAGTCGGTGATTATTGCAGTCCATGATTAGTGCAGTCGGTGATTATTGCAGTCGGTGATTATTGCAGTCGGTGATTATTGCAGTCAGTGATCATTGCATTCGGTGATTATTGCAGATGGTGATTATTGCAGCCGGTGTTAATTCTAGTCAGTGTTAATTCCAGTCGGTGTTAATTCCAGTTGGTGATAATACCAGTCGGCGATAATTCTAGTCGGTGATTATTGCAGTCGCTGAATATTGCAGCTGCTGTTTATTGCAGTCGGTGATTATTGCAGAGGCTGATTATTGCAGTTGCTGATTATTGCAGTCAGTGATTGTTGCAGTCTGTGATTTCAGTCAGTGATTATTGCAGTCAGTGATTATTGCAGTTGCTGATTATTGCAGTCGGTGATAATTGCAGGTGGTGATTATTGCAAGTGGTGATTATTGCAGGCGGTGATTATTGCAGTCGGTGAATATTGCAAGTGGTGATTATTGCAGGCGGTGATTATTGCAGTCAGGGATTATTGCAGTGGGTGATTACTGCAGTGGGTGATTTCTGCAGTGGGTGATTATTGCAGTGGGTGATTATTGCAGTGGGTGATTATTGCAGTGGGTGATTATTGCAGTCGGTGATTATTGCAGTCGGTGATTATTGCAGTCGGTGATTATTGCAGTTGCTGATTATTGCAGTCGGTGATTATTGCAGTCGCTGATTATTGCAGTCGGTATTTATTGCAGTCTGTGATTGTTGCATCAATGATTATTGAAGTAGGTGATTTTGCAGTCGGTACTTATTGCAGTCGCTGATTATTGCAGTCGCTGATTATTGCATTCTCTGATTGCAGTTGGTGATTGCAGTCGGTGATGATTGCTGTTGGAGTCTGCAGCCGTAGATTACAGTTGGTGATTGTAATCAGTGATTGCACTCGGTCATTGCCGTCGGTGAGGATTGCAATTGGTTATTATTGCAGTCAGTGATTATTGCAGGAGGTGATAATTGCTGCCGGTGATTATTGCAGTGGGTGATTATTGCAGTTGGTGATTATTGCAGTCAGTGATTATTGCAGTGGATGATTATTGCAGTCAGTTGTTATTGCAGTGGGTGATTATTGCAGTGGGTGATTATTGCAGTGGGTGATTATTGCAGTGGGTGATTATTGTAGTCGGTGATTATTGCAGTCGGTGATTATTGCAGTCGGTGATTATTGCAGTCAGTGATTATTGCAGTGGGTGATTATTGCAGTCAGTTGTTATTGCAGTCGGTGATTATTGCAGTGGGTGATTATTGAAGTCGGTGATTATTGCAGTGGGTGATTATTGCAGTCGGTGGTTATTGCAGTCTGTGATTATTGCAGTCAATAATTATTACAGTCAGTGATTATTGCAGTCTGTGATTATTGCAGTCGGTGATTATTGCAGTCAGTGATTATTGCAGTCGGCGGTTATTGCAGTCAGTGATTATTGTAGTGGGTGATTATTTCAGTCTGTGATTTTAGTAGTCGGTGATTCTTGCAGTTGATGATTATTGTCGATGGTGATTATTGCAGTCGGTGATTATTGCAGTCGGTGATTATTGCTGTCGGTGATTATTGCAATTGGGGATTATTGTAGTTAAGTCTTGCTGTTTGGTGATGATTGTAGTCAGTGGTTGCAGTTGGTGATTACAGTTGGTGATTGCAGTCGGTGGTGATTGCAGTTGGTGATGCTTCCAGTCAATGATGATTGCAGTCACTGGTGATTGCCGTTGGTGATTACAGTTGGTGATTTCAGTCGGCGAGTGATTGCAGTTGGTGATGATTGCAGTCGGTGATGGTTGTAGTTGGTAATGATTAGAGTTGGTGATTGCAATTGATGACTGCAGTTGATGATTGCAGTTGGTGATTGCAGTTGGTGATTGCAGTTGGTGATTGCAGTTGGTGATTGCTGTCGGTGGTGATTGCAGTTGGTGATGCTTCCAGTCAATGAGAATTGCAGTCGGTGGTAATTGTAGTCGGTCATGATTGCAGTTTTTGATGATTGCAGTCACTGGTGATTGCAGTTGGTGATTACAGTTGGAGATTTCAGTCGGTGATGATTGCAGTTGGTGATTATTGCAGTCGGTGATGATTGCAGTCGGTGATGATTGCAATCAGTGATGATTTCAGTTGGTGATGATTGCCATTGAGGATTGCAGTTGATGATTGCAGTTGGTGATAGTTGCAGTCAGCCCAGTTTATGATGGTTGCAGTTGGTGATGATTGCAGTTTGTGATGATTGCAGTTGGTGATGATTGCAGTTGGTGATGATTGCAGTTGGTGATGATTGCAGTTGGTGATGATTGCAGTTGGTGATGATTGCAGTTGGTGATGATTGCAGTTGGTGATTGCAGTTGGTGATTACAGTTGGAGATTTCAGTCGGTGATGATTGCAGTTGGTGATTATTGCAGTCGGTGATGATTGCAGTCGGTGATGATTGCAATCAGTGATGATTTCAGTTGGTGATGATTGCAATTGAGGATTGCAGTTGATGATTGCAGTTGGTGATAGTTGCAGTCAGCCCAGTTTATGATGTTTGCAGTTGGTGATGATTGCAGTTTGTGATGATTGCAGTTTGTGATGATTGCAGTTGGTGATGATTGCAGTTGGTGATGATTGCAGTTGGTGATGATTGCAGTTGGTGATTGCAGTTGGTGATTGCAGTTGGTGATTGCAGTTGGTGATTGCAGTTGGTGATTGCAGTTGGTGATTGCAGTTGGTGAATGTTATCGATGATGATTGCAGTTGATCATGATTGCAGTTGGTGATTAGTCGGTGATGATTGCAGTTGGTTTTTGCAGTCGGTGATTGTAGTCGGTGATTGCAGTTGGTGATGATTGCAGTCGGTGATGAATGCAGTTGGTGATTGCAGTTGGTGATTGTAGTCGGTGGTGATTGCAGTTGGTGATTCCAGTTGGTGATTGTAGTCAGTGATTATTGCAGTTGGTGATGATTGCTGTTTTTGATGATTGCAGTTGGTGATGATTGCTGTTGGTGATGATTGCAGTTTTTGATGATTGCAGTTGGTGATGGTTGCAGTTGGTGATAATTGCAGTTGGTGATGTTTGCAGTTGCTGATGAATGCGGTTGGCGATGATTGCGGTTGGTGATGATTGCAATTGGTGATGATTGCAGTTGGTGATGATTGCAGTTGGTGATGATTGCAGATGGTGATCGTAGTCAGCGATGATTGCAGTTGGTGGTAATTGCAGTTGGTGATTATAGACGGTGATTATTGCAGTGGGTGATTATTGCCGACAGCAATCACCAACTGTAATCACCAACTGCAATCACCGACTGCAATCATCACCAACCGCAAGAATTAACTACTGATTATTGCAGTCGAGGATTATTGCGGTCGGTAATTATTGCAGTCAGTGATTATTGCAGTCGGTGATTATTGCAGTCGGTGATTATTGCAGTGGATGATTATTGCAGTCGGTGATTATTGCAGTCGGTGATTATTGCAGTCGGTGATTATTGCAGTCGGTGGTAATTGCAGTCGGTGATTATTGCAGTCGGTGGTAATTGCAGTCGGTGATTATTGCAGTCGGTGATTATTGCAGTCAGTGATTATTGCAGTGGGTGATTATTTCAGTCTGTGATTTTAGCAGTCGGTGATTCTTGCAGTTGATGATTATTGTCGTTGGTGATTATTGCAGTCGGTGATTATTGCAGTCGGTGATTATTGCTGTCGGTGATTATTTCAATTGGGGATTATTGTAGTTAAGTCTTGCTGTTAGGTGATGATTGTAGTCAGTGGTTGCAGTTGGTGATTACAGTTGGTGATTGCAGTCGGCGGGTGATTGCAGTTGGTGATGATTGCAGTCGGTGATTGCAGTCGGTGATTGCAGTCGGTGATTGCAGTCGGTGATTGCAGTTGGTGATTGCAGTTGGTGATTGCAGTTGGTAATGATTAGAGTTGGTGATTGCAATTGATGACTGCAGTTGATGATTGCAGTTGGTGATAGTTGCAGTCGGTTCAGTTGATGATGATTGCAGTCGGTGATTGCAGTCGGTGATTGCAGTCGGTGATTGCAGTTGGTGATTGCAGTTGGTGATTGCAGTTGGTGATTGCAGTTGGTGATTTCTGTCGGTGGTGATTGCAGTTGGTGATGCTTCCAGTCAATGAGGATTGCAGTTATTGATGATTGCTGTTGGTGATTGCAGTGTATGATTGTAGTTGGTGATTACAGTTGGTGATTGCAGTCGGTGGTAATTGTAGTCGGTCATGATTGCAGTTTTTGATGATTGCAGTCACTGGTGATTACAGTTGGTGATTTCAGTCGGCGAGTGATTGCAGTTGGTGATGATTGCAGTCGGTGATAATTGCAGTCGGTGATGATTGCAATCGGTGATGATTTCAGTTGGTGATGATTGCATTTGAGGATTGCAGTTGATGATTGCAGTTGGTTTTAGTTGCAGTCGGCCCAGTTTATGATGGTTGCAGTTGGTGATGATTGCAGTTTGTGATGATTGCAGTTGGTGATGATTACAGTTTGTGATGTTTGCAGTTGGTGATGATTGCAGTTGGTGATGATTGCAGTTGGTGATTTCAGTTGGTGATTGCAGTTGGTGAATGTTATCGATGATGATTGCAGTTGATGATGATTGCAGTTGGTG